>NC_033637.1:9398703-9400585 GCF_001540865.1 Ananas comosus
AAGAGTTCCCGACGGTACCTGCAGTCCGAACAGTCTGACTACTACTGTAATAATAAGCTCGGCATCAGCACGGAGCGTAACTGTATCATAAACTGCTGAAGCTATCCACACACTCAAACAGATCGCTGGTGATAATTCAAACTAGATCCTAGAAGCCTAACATCTAGGTAAGTTTAAGAAATGACAGGGTTCAAAATCGTTCTGGTTTTTTCTAAGTAAATCCAAGATCAACAGTACAAATATTACAGTCACAAAAACTAGGCGCCTCAATTCAGATATTCAAATATGCAAATTTTGAATCGGCAACTAAACCATGTGAAACAAACACGAAACGAAGTACATGTCGAACCTATATACAACACTTAGAAGGTAAACTGATTAACCCACCTCAAAAGCTACTCCAAACATCGGCAAAGAATAGATAACGAAAAGAAACGAAAACACGCACGTCGCCTGGCTAACTGACGGCGCTACCACAACGAACACACCTCGAAACGCTCCCTGTGCGTACAGTCGGCGTCGATCTGAACTCCACCCGAAGCCTTCTCCACGTACGGCTCAAGAACTAGAGAGAGAGGAAATTAAAGAAATGCACACCCTCAGTTAATTAAGTTGATAAGCATGCATAAGGGGGTAGGTGCACGTGGCATCCTTATCCACAACCCACAAGACAATCCTAGTCTTTACCAACTCAAAAAAAAAAAAACAAGGATACTGCATTAAAATTTATAAATTTTTAAAATCATAATATCTAGGCATTAAATGAACATAAAAATTAACAGTATAAAAAAAATTGATGAATTTGATAAGTAGATGCTCAAAATATATAATGTCATAGAAGTATGGTTATATTTATGAATTTTGTAATTTTTTTTAATTTTATAAGATATGAATTGAATTCTAATTTAAATTCGTGAGCTTTTTAGAGGTGTGGTATACTTTTGTGTACATTGGGTATGTGCAGGTGATAGCCAATTAATCATATTATTAAAATATGTTAACTAAAGAAACGAAAATATAATTTGAATTTAATTATGAAACTTGTTTAGGAAGAAATTAAAGATAATGAAAAGGAAAACAATTAGGCTGAGACTTTAAGATCTTTAATTAAAAAAAAGTAAATCTAGCTAAAAATTAAATTACTAAAAAAAAAGATATATTAGTAATAGGAAAGAAAGAAAAATTCAAAAAAAAGAAAATATATTAGCAATAGATATAAGGGGAGGGAGAGTATTTAGATTGATGTGTATATGAGTTGTCAACGCATAAATTGTCGACTAGCGATGACGCGCATACGCATGTATCTCCACCACCGATGACATGTCAGTAAACCATCAACAACGTCGACATGATTCGTGAAAATGTGCAATAAATCATAATAGAGGACTGGAAGAAATAAAAAAAAAAAATTTGAGAAGACAGATGCATAGATGCATAGGTGACGGGTATTACGTGTGAAAATGAATAAATATATATAAGATTGGGATAAGAATAAGGAGATTAGGAGGTTAAGTAGCAAAAATATTATATGTTAGAATATTTGTCAACATATGCTCGATATCTGAGAAACGCGTAAGTATTAAAATTATGATGAGATGATAGGTAGCAAGTGTCACTCATCATCAGAAAGAAGATTTAGAAGATTCGATATATTTTTTAATCTAAAAGTATCAAAATTTTAATTTATTTTTAATTCAAAATGTCACATCTAATTTTAAATTAAATTTATTGTGACGCCCCGACTTCCCAGGGGGTCATCCATCCTAGGACTACTCCCGTCCTAGCACGCTTAACTCTCTTAATCTCTTGGGTCTAGCCACCACCCAAAATGCTTAAGCCGGGTTAAGAGTTTAGCCCTATTATATCTTATATATAGGACTAT
>NC_033637.1:9402321-9414770 GCF_001540865.1 Ananas comosus
TTGGGCCCAACGAGTTATTGTTGCTAGTGGGCTGGGTCGTTACATTTGGTATCAGAGCCGGTTCACCAGCTGGACATGTGTGGCGAGTCTCGGCTGAGCCAGGGTCTGGATGACGGGCTAGCGAGACGAGTCTCACATCGCCTGGTGATCTTGGATTGTGTGTGTGATTGGACTGACGAGGACGTCAGGGCCTTAACGGGGGGAGTCTGTGACACCCCAATAGTCCCACATCGAATGGGATTAGGGTTGTCATTGGGTTTATAAGAGACTTAGACACTAGTAATTATAACTGGGCTTAAGCATTTTGGGCCGGTGTTGGGCCCAACGAGTTATTATTGCTAGTGGGCTGGGTCGTTACAAATTATGAAATTCGGTTTCTAAACGTTTCAAATTCTCTACATAACATTTAACGATATGAATTGCTAATTCAAAAGTTGTATTATTCAAAGTAATTTATAAGTATAAAAATAATTATTATACTTATAAAAGTATAGTAACCGAACTCATATTATTCGATGCTATACATATGTTTCCTTAATTTGCTTGTATATGTTTGGATATGCTCATGCGATTAGAAAACACGTGGCACCACTCCGTCTTATTCTTTATAGGAAAAAAATATCAAGTGGGATGTGTGTGTGCGTTGAATCGATTCCGCATCAGCTTCTTTGTTCTTGGTATTTAAAATAGTTGCTTATAAATTATTTTATATAAATTATTTTCGACCAACTTTTGCCGGCCACTATCTCATGTTAAAGGTATGCATGTTAGTAAACTATTTTATATAAATTATTTTCGACCGTAACCGATCAGTTCGGATTGCATATAGAGGTTCGTTCCAAATGGGAAGCGCGAATCGAAGAGAAATTCTTTTTCGCTCACAAGGACCAAGGACCGGGCACGAGCATAGTATCAACCTAATCGGGGATCACTATCATTTTAGCCGTATATTTTTTGCATCCAATAACTGAAAACCCAATAGCACCAATAACTTTGTGCTATTAATAGTATATATATATTCCAACCAAGTTCTATATAGAGTCCGCGTGGGATATTATCGATACCACCAAGCACTTGGTGCTACCAAAGTTTCCGCCATTAGATTTATCCCTTTCATCATTTCTAATCGTTAGATAATATTAGAATATAGTAGGGCTATTATATTCTTATAAATATAAAATCCTTTGCACTCATAAGTTGTTTTTATTTATAGAGCTTCCAAATCGATGATCTATACCGTTAAATATGATTTACAGTATTCGAAACTTCTAAAGAATAAATTTCGTAATTTCGAAATTATAACAAAAGCCCAACAAACGGTTATAAAATGAATGGTCAAAATTGAACGACATCCTAAATATGGATAATCGGATTTTTTAATTTAAGATTAGAGTTATTGATTTTTATCTAGATAGTAAATAATATTTTCTATCAAAAATTCAACTAATTTTGATTTTTTTACACTGTTAAACTAGCAATTATTTTATACCGATCATTAAAAGTTTTCAATTTTGAGTTTTTTGATTGCAAGGTAAAATATGATGAAAGATTGTAAAATTGGATTTCTAAATATTTCAAATTCTTTGAATCATGTTTAACAGTATGGATCGTCGATTTGAAAATTTTATTATCGAAAACGACTTATGAGTACGATTCGAAAATGTAATGCCGCAACTTCCCAGGGGGTCACCCATCCTAGGACTACTCCCGTCCTAGCACGCTAAACTCTCTTAACCTCTTGGGTCTTGTCACCACCCAAAATGCTTAAGCCGGGTTAAGAGTTTAGCCCTATTATATCTCATATATAGGACTATCTGGGGTCTCACAATCTCCCCTCCTTTAAGCCCTGACGTCCTCGTCAGGCTCAGACTCACAAGTACCAGGCGATGTGAGACTCGTCTCGCTAGCCCGTCATCCAGACCCTGGCTCAGCCGAGACTCATCTCACACTTCCGGCTGGTAATTGGCTCTGATACCATCTGTGACGCCCCAACTTCCCAGGGGGTCACCCATCCTAGGACTACTCCCGTCCTAGCACGCTTAACTCTCTTAACCTCTTGGGTCTTGTCACCACCCAAAATGCTTAAGCCGGGTTAAGAGTTTAGCCCTATTATATCTCATATATAGGACTATCTGGGGCCGCACAGAAAATTCTATTATTGAAAACGACTTATGAGTACGAAGGCAATCGTACTTAAAAAGAAAAAAGAAATATATATATATATATATATATATATATATATATATATATATATATATATATATATATATAAAGCACCAAGTTATTGGTGCTTGTAGATTTTTACCCATTGGATTAAGAGATATGCGGTTAGGATGATGTGTGGCTGGTTGGTTGAATAGTTTAATCTAATGGTTGAAAATGATCCGAGAAATAGATCTAACGGTAAAAAAGTTACAAGCACCAAGTATTTGGTGCTTTTACAAGCACCATAGCTGGACTATATATATATATATATATATTAGGAGTACAGTAGCTCTTGTACTCCTAACTTTCTAATTATCCATTAATTTTGATGGGTGGTTAGGATGAGTGAGAAAAGAAGAATTAGAGAGAAATTCAAAAAGAAGAAAAATTGAGACATCCAATTTCTCCTCAATTTTCTTCTCTCTCTAATCCTAACCATCCATCAAAATTGATGGATGGTTAAAAGGTTAGGAGGATAAAGACTGCTATACTCCTAATAACACAGTAGCCATGCTCTCTCTATATTAAATATTTTTATATATTTTTTAATTTATGATGAACCTAAAATTTAAATATGTGTTTTAAATTAAAAACATCAAAATTAATTGATATTTATTTTAAAATTTAAAATTAATTTTGATCTATTATATAATTAAAAAATTTAAGTGTTAAGTCAAATTTGATATAAAAAATAAAATATAATTCACGATTTAAACTCAAATTTAAATTTTTAATGTACAATAGATGTAAAGAAGTACTATTTTTTAATAAATTGATCATAACCGTTCGTTTTTATTTAAAATATTTTTAATAAATTGATCATAATCGTTCGTCGAATTAAATTTATAGATGGATATGAATGTTTTTTTTAACAGATTGATCATAACCATTTGTTCTTATTTAAATTTTTATTAATATATTGATCATAATCGATCGTAGAGAATTTTTTTTTTTTTTTTTTGATTCTGTCTGTCATTGCTAGATGCTTTTATATATAGTATAGATATCTATGATAGTATGTTGTTCTTCATTCCCACCTTGATATTTGAACTTGTGGGGAAAATCATAGTCTTTGAATATGATTTATGTTGACATCACTACAACAAAAACGGTCTATAGCGACACTTTTAAGTGTCGGTACAAGTCAAAAAACATGCTGCTGGCTAAATTACTGACACTTTTAAAACGTGTTGCTATATGTGGGGTCGCTAGGTATATAGTGACAGTTAAAAAGTGTCGTTATAAGCTAAAAAGAGCGCTGCTAATTTACCAACACTTATTTAAGCATTTAACAACTGTCGAAACTCTACCTCGTTGACTGCAATGGTGGAGGAGGACGAAAGGGAAGGGCTCTTTGTCTAGAATTTCAGACGATTGAATGAGGGGAGAAGGGGAGATGGTAATCGATTTTATTTTATTTTTTCTTTTCTGTTTGTAATCGGGCCAAATGGGCTGGGTGAGATGGGTTGAGTAGAATAGCCTTTTCTTTTTGGTTAGATTGGGCTTTATATTTAGGCATTAGTAGATATTTTTTTAAGTTTTGGCACAAATAGGACACTTACACAAAAACGTTCCAAACATATATCCCTATAATCTAAGTTCGTTGTAGTGCATGTTGGATACCTAATTATTAATATATTTTATAATCCATTTCTCTGAAGATAATTGTTGTCATAAATCATGTGGACTAATGATATTACGTGAGAGTGATAGGCAAAAAGGATATAATGAGATCTTGTTGATCATGGCATATAATCATAAGCATTAAGAGCCAAAATGAGCTCAACTAGTTATATATACTCGTGTGCGGTTGCCCTCCAACGAGATTGCGACACAACTGTATCATTGTTGCAGCTGTCTATGGTTGAGACCCTCGGTGAGCCAGTTATTATTTGATGTTTTATTTTTTGATATTTTATTTGACACGACACAGGCTTGGCCACTTATGCGTCTATTATTAGGATTGGGTGATTTGGTATTTATTATCAGTTATCACATTTGACACATAATGAGATATGTTTTTCTATCATTAAGAGCCAAAATGAGCTCAACTAGTTATATTTACTCGTGTGGGATTACTCTCCAACGAGATTGCGATACAACTATATGATTGTTCGAGCTATCTATGGTTGAGACCCTCGGTGAGTCAGATATTATTTGATGTTTTATTGTTTGATATGTTATTAGACACGACACAGGCTTGGCCAGACTTATGCGTCTATTATTGGGATTGGGTGATATGGTATTTATTATCGGTTATCACATTTGACACATGATGAGATATGTTTTTTTGTCATTAATACTTTCATTTTGTAGAGGCATAATATATTGGGAACTGGATGGATCGTTCATCATGCGCTACCAACAAAGATGCACAAAAAATAGAGAAAGTCAACCGAACGGTAAAAAAATAAATGCAGAAAAAAGAAACCAAGATTTTCGTGATTCGGCAATTGCCTACGTCCACGGATAGAACAAAAGAGGCGTATTCCTCTATATGAAGAAACAGAAATATAAACTTAACACCTTATATCTTCTCCAGATAAAAAATCAAGAGCCTTATAATGAATCCCACATTTCTCTTGTTTCAACGAAAACTTTAAGAAAATACCGAAAAAGTTTTTCGTAAAATCGAGAAGACCAAATTAGAGAAGTATAGAAATTTCTGACCAAACTTTTTTATATCGTTCCTTCGAAGAATCCTAACCGTTCAGGCAATTGGTCGAGAACCACCGTTCCTCCCCGACTTCAATCTGTCGCATGCGTGCTGCCTCTCTTCCCTTGCTGCTGTACGGCTTCAAGAGAAACCGGCCACCTTTTAATTAATTAGCCTCTTTCGAATATATATATATATATATATGTATATGTATATATATATATGTATATGTATATATATATATGTATATGTATATATATATATGTATATGTATATAATATCTATGTATATGTATATAATATGTTATGTATATATATATGTATATGTATATGTATATGTATATGTATATGTATATATATATGTATATGTATATGTATATATATATGTATATGTATATATATATATGTGTGAGATCCCTGGTGTTCAGCTGTGGAGACTTGTCGGCAGCTCTGGAGAGTGTCGGGACAAGTTCGAGTCGCGTTGGCGTCAAATAGACGTAAAACAGACCCCGTGCGACGCGAGGGCAGCTTATAGCGAAGAAATCTGCAAAACTGCATATTTCTCTGCTTGCTGTACCGGTACAACCAGCGCGGCTATACCGGTACAACCATCGCGCAGAGGCTTGGCAGCTCTCGGGTTGGCTCTTGTACCGGTATAAGAGCCCGTGTACCGGTACAAGGGGGTAGGTTGAGGGCTAAATGAGTAATTTCTCTCCCTCGTTTGTATCACCAGCCATCCCTCTCTCTATTTAGTCTTGTGAGGATAGAGAGAGGGAGTTCCTCTGCTGCTACTTCCTCTCTCTCACTCTCAATCCAATCTTAGGCTAGGAAGGGGTTTAATTGGAGTTCGTCGCCGACGTCGTGCTGCGGGATCGTTCGAGCACGTATTTGACGCCGGGGCATTGCGAGGAGACCGGGCGAGCGTGCGACTTCGCTGTTCTTGACGTTGCGCCGGTGCTCGGAGTTATCAAGCTCGTACGCGACGTAGGAGCATCGGATTGCGAAAGATGAGATCAAGTACTGGTTTGGTCGTTCGGGACCATCAAGACTTAGTTCGGTTTGTGTCGTTCAAGGACCCGTCAAGGCTTGGTTTGGTGTTCGGACCCATTCAAGACTTGGGCTCCCGGTTTGGTCTTTTCGGGACCCCATCAAGACTTGGTTTGGGTCGTTCGGGACCTCATCAAGATTAGATCGGTTTGGGTCGTTCGAGTGACCCGTCATAGGCTTGGTTTGGGTTTGTTCGGCGACCCATCCAAGACTTGTGCTCGGTTTGGTCGTTTCGGACCCATCAAGACTTGGTTGGGTCGTTCGAGACCCATCAAGACTTGGTTTGGGTCGTTCGGACCCATCATAGGCTTGGTTCGGTTGGGTCGTGGTGACCCATTTTCAAGACTTTGGTTTGGGTCGTTCAGGACACATCAAGACTTGGTTTGGTTTGGGTCGTTCGGGACCATTAAGACCTTGGTTGGTCGTTCGTTGACCCATCAAAGTGCTTTCGGTTCGGTTTGGGTCTTCGACCCATTAGAGACTTGTGTTTGGGTCTTCGGACCGATCAAACTTAGTTTTGGGTCGTTCTGCGACCATTCAAGACTTGGTTTGGGTCGTTCGGGACTGCAAGGCTTGTTAAGTGTGGGCGACTTCAAGTGTTTATTTGGTCATTTTGGATTTGGTTGTTTGTGTTAGCGACTTTACGTTCGTTTGAGTGTTTAGTTTAAGACTTTTCGGTCGTTTCCATTGTTTAGTTTAACGACTTTTGGTCGTGGCTTTATTTGTAGGCTTTGGATTTTGGATTTTATTTGTGGACTTTGGGTTTGGGTAATTTTTCATTTGTGACTTCGTGGTTTTGGGTTTTATTTGTGGACTTGGGTTTTGGTTTTGTTTTGTGTTTGTGGGATTGAACGTTATGTTTTGGTCGGGATCTTATCCAGACGTGTTTGAATTGGATTCTTTATGGTTGGTTTGGTGGTTGGAATCCACCTTGCGTTCGGTGTAGACCTCTGATTGGATTGAACCTGAATTTAGCTCTGAGTCGGTTCAAGTCGATCAATGTTCGGTTTTGGATTGGACCACTTTCAGTGTCGATGTCAGCGATCCTGATCGGGTTCCTTCAAGTCAGGATCCCTTATGATTTGGTTCATGAGCGGACCGGTTCGATCATTTGGTTCGGATCGGACGGATCGGTTGGTTCGGATCGGTTCGGTTCAGTTCGGTTCGGACGGACGAGATCCGGTTCGGTTTAGTTTGGTTTCAGATGGAGTCGATTCGGTTCGGATCGGTTCGGACTAGATGGGATCCGGTTCGGTTTGCTTGGATTGGATCCGCTTCCGGTTTAAGTCGAATCCCTTGTAGTGGTGGCGTCGAATCGGCTTACTTCGGTTCGAGTCGAAGCTTCTTTTTTCGTCGGACTGGATCAACATCTGCATGTGGACTTGGATGATTTTAGGCCTTATTGTTATAGGTTGGCCGAATCTGTACGAGTCTGGATTTTATTGTTTATATGCCACAGTGGCTGGGATTTCGGGCTCTCACTGTGTTTGGGCTTGGACACCGAATGTTGTAGATGAGATTAGTCTTGGGCTTTACATGCCGGGCCTTGAGACCCGTTGATATTGGTCTGTATATTATTTTGATTGCTTATAATTGGGCCATTGAATTTAAATACTCATTTATTCCTCAATTTATTCCCTTTCTTTCTTTCTTTCTTTTTTTTCTTTTTTTTTTTTTCTAACTGCTGGAGAGAGAGAAGCAATCTCCTTTTCTTTTTTTTTTTTTTTTTATTCATTCTTCTTCTTCTTCTTCTTCTTTTTTTTTTTTTTTGCTTGATTCTTTTTTTTGTTCTTTTTCTTGTTTCTTTTTCTTCTCTTTTGATTGATTTTTTTTTTCTTTTTTTTGTTTTTTTGTGTGATGCGACAGAGAGTAGACAGAGAGGGAGAACCCAACTTCCTCTCTGTCTCTCTGGGTGTATCAAACGAGAGAAGAAGAGAGAGAGAGGGAGGGTACCTCTCTTTCTTTTTTTTTTGTTCTCTTTTTTGTTGTTTTCTTTGTGGTTTGTATTTTTTTTTTGTTTTGTTTATATGTCCAAATATAGAATTCGTCTCGAAATTTATGACGATCAAAACCCGTCCATTATTATCACCATTCTTCATGTTATTTTTTTTTTGTGATTTGGCCCCCCCCGAGTTATTCGCGTCGAGCCTATCGCGAAGATGGCCCCACGATTTTTTTTGTACCATGTCGGCTAGCTAATCCCGAAATGGCGCATGGCTTACGGTAATAAAGACTCGGGTTCGATCAATTATTTTGATCATGTCGAGCCTATTGGAGATGGCCGCTCGGCTTGAGGATTACATACAATACGCAGTGTCGGGAGTGATGATTGATGTATAATTTGATCGTTCGAAACCTATCACGACAAGTGGATCGGGTGATCAAACCAACAAAAAATCCATCTTACTTTATGCGACGCTGATGCGTATTCCTGTTGTTGTAGAATTATTGTAGTGGTCGCCGTTGTCGGAGTTCCTCGTTTGTCGTGTCGTCGTCGAGTCGTCACGTCGCGTCGTCGTTAGAGTCCAAATCCTTCTCTCTTTTTTGTTTGTGTACGGATTGGGAGGGGTGCACATGGCCCCCCTCTTGCATGCAAGACCCAAAAGGGGCCTTCCCTTTGGTCCCGTACACGAAAGAGGAAAGAGAGGAGGAGGAGTGCGAAGAGAGAGAGAGAGAGCAGAGAGAGGAAATGTTAAAGCCTCTCCTTTTTTTTGTTCTCTCCCTTTTTTTTTCTTTCTTCTGTTCTTCTTTTTTTCTGTTTTTTTTTTTGTTCTTTCCTTTCGGATCCTCTCCAACCCCCATTTCAAAAATTTTTGGAGTTATTTTATAATTCAAGGTGTTCCCATTTGGAATAGTTAAAAAATAAACTTTATTGAGGAACAAACTCAATCACTAATTATGCTTTTTTGTTTTTTTTGATACTTTCCTTCTTTGTTTTTCCCCCTTTTTTTGAATTTAGATAGAATATAGACATTATGTAATAGATCTATACTTTTTTTTATATATGGCTTCTCTCTTTGTTTTTTTACTTCGACACTGGCTCGGGCGATAAGCTCACAGTCCTCGCTCCACTATCATCGTAGCCTAGTACCGCGCCAGGCCATCCATACGCGAGCACAACGTCGAGTCCTGCCAGCTGCGCTAGCACCAACCAGGTCTGCGGGCTATAACCCCGAGTTCCAATTCCGTACTGCCAACAACACTTGCAACCTGTAAAACATGTCGGGATCACTCTCTGTGCTGTGACATGCCCTACTCTAGAATGCAACATGCAAATGCTCGCTTAACAAGATGGAGGCTTCGCAGTATCAAAAAGAGTACGAGTTACGAATGCCGAAAATCAAAGTGATAGCTGCACCCACTTCGGGTGCGGCTGCCGGTAGAGCCTCCCACCTGTGGCTGCATAACTCTGCCACGTCGGAGCCTGCGTCGCGCTCACCCTGTCCAGCGGCTGGATGAATCATCCTCTCTGCGCAGTAACTCGGCGCTGCTCTGTACAGTTGCTTGAGGTTGCTGCGGGGAGCTGAAGCTGACGATGGTGCTGAGATGCCCTGCTCGGGGACAGCTTGCCCTCATTGATGTCCAGCTGACCACACCCCGTAGACCAGCCCCTCCTCCTGCTCGACTGCTGGGCAGTGGTGGTTTCCGTCGCAGTCACAACTGCGGCGTTCTCTCTGGCTGTCCCCTCGACAGAAGTCCCTGGATCGTGACGCCCGGAAACCACGATCCCTCGTGAACGCTGATAGTTGGAGGCCTCGCGGGCCCTGCTTACTGGACTGACTCCGTCGTATGGAGCTGGGTGTTCTCTAGTCCTTGACTCTATCCGCCCGACCCTGAGCCTCTCTCGCGCGACACCTCTCCTCTCTCCTCCCTAATGCCTGCTCCTAATGGACGCATCCAAAGTCCGACCTCTGCCTCTAAAGAACCTGAAAAGGTGGGTCTCAAACCCTGCTCAAACAAGTGCCCTATGCCTTATCTGGCCATGCAACGGAACACCATTCAGGAGCTTAGTAAACTCCGAACATACTCCTGATGTTCCGCTCACCTGCTGGACCTTTCAAGTCCTCTCCGATCTTTGTTTCATGCTGTTTGGTGGGAAAGTACATCCCTACAGCATTCACAGAACTCATCCCACTCAACTGGTCGCCACAGTCCAGGTCTCGCCTCGTCCTCCGCCACCAATCATGTGCATCCGATAGACAGCTGTATCCCAGAGGTACATGCTACACTCTGGTACAAGCAGATCCTCGAATAACTTCATCCTCGCAACTTGACTCATTCCCTTCAACATCCCAGCCTCAGTGTCCTTGCTCGGAAGATCGGTGGGCGTCAAATCGACGAAAACAAAGCCAAATCTTTCCGTACCGCGTCTGCTCGGCCTCGATCAACGGTACTGCCCCAGCGGTGATAGACAGCTACTTGAATGCTACCGACGGAGGAACTGCGTCAGCCTTGGTATCGGTCACTGGGTATTGTGGATGAACAGTTTGGCTCTGGTACAGTCGGCTGCTAACCGGTGATGAGATTACCTCTCAGCACAACCTCTGCAACAACTCCCCTGCTTGCGACTCGTCACCTCAGTCAGGGCAGCCAGCTTGTGCACTCCGAATCCGGGGGTCGCTAGCCTCAGGTGCGCGCACTCGGCTCTCACAACAGGGGATGCACTCGCCTCACGGTCTTGTCACCCTTAGCTCTGTCGAGTATCTCTGCTCCATTTGCCCAGGTCTTCAGTGGAATCCCCGCACGATCCCGCGCCAACTGGGCACGCTCTCGCAACGACGGGTCGACCTCGGCGACAATACATTAAGCTGTCAAGGAACAAATCGGAGTCAGATGCAACGCAACACTCTCGACCCAATCACAAGTCTGGAAGGCGGTCCCTGTTTTCTCAAAATTAGTGTCCGTCTGCAGCCATAATAATTCCTCAGGCCAAAACGGAACTCCTTCGGTCACTCCCATTCTAGAGGGTTAGACAGCTATCATTTGACTTTCGGCACTAATTACGCCTCTCGCGTCTGTGTTTCCTAAGGTTTGCCAAACCTTTGGTTTCCTAGTCCCAACGACCTATAAGCAAAGTTGATACAACTTACGGGTATCACTGTCCGGATTACACGTTCCCAGGGACGTTCGACAAAATCCGCCGTTATACAAAGAATTTTCCTGTATACCGAGACGACAGCTGTTACCTGTAATATAAACACCTATACGACAGTGAGAGAGCTGCTAGGAGAAAGAAGCTAAACAAACGAGTCTCATATAACATAGTTCACAATCCAAAATATAGATCTACTCGCACTGGCGAGTTAGTAACTCGTTAACAATAAACTCGAACAAACATCTACCTGCAGTAGGGGCATCCTCTTAGCTCAGCACGTCCGGTAGGGCTTAACTCGCTGACGCCCCTTGCTTCGATCCCTGTCACGGACGGTGCAGCCGGACCTGTGGCTCTGCAAAAACATAGGTAATAACTGGGCGTGACGACATATGCAAAAATAAGTACGTCCTTCAGTGGGTACCGCCAAAACGAATCGATCCACCCACTAGTCTCAGAAGGAGCAAGAGTAGTCGAAAGCAGGAATAAACTCTTAACCAGCTATCGATCACTACACTATCATACTCTACATAACCAACTGTAGGAAATGTCAACTCTGACCCAATCAAATCGGGACTGTAAGCACCCATCCCCTGACTGTTGAACACCCGTCCCCTGCGTTGCCGACTATCCAAGCTCTATCTATACGCTAACTGGTCCCGTGGAGAGCAAGTTCCACTGGCGTATGGCGACACAACGCGAAACACAATAGCCTGACTCCGGATGGGCACTGTGGGCGCTAGACCCAACCGGAGTTATGAAGCGTATCTCTGTCAGGCTCAAACAGATTTAGAAGCAAGTCAAGAAATCGACGTCTAACTGGTCCTTTACAAACCAACCAAGGTAACGTGCCCTCGCACTCAGACGGCCAAAAAGCGCGATACGGGTCCACCGTCCAACCTCCCGGCACGCCTACATCCGAACAGCCCTTGAACGACCTGTAAAATCCCTCGGGCGAACCATGACGAGTGGTAGATATATTCCTAAAGCTACGTGGAGTACTCTCTCGAAGAGTACATGCCGACGTACAGATTATACATAACGCGCTCCCTAGAGCTAAATCAGGCAGTTTAATCAAAGTGACAGTCCAAATCGCGAGGTTTTCTCCTATTCGATTTCCAGTCTCCAACATATTGAATCTACTTATTATTACCAATGCTCAAATTCAAGATTGATTCTACTATGTAATCCTTATGATTCGATGTGAATAATTATCAAAATCGAGAATTATACCATGTTGACGATTTATGAGCTTAGGAGTCAAACGATGTACAACCACTTCGCACGCTAATCCCTCGGAGCACGGCGAACCCCTCGACTGCGAACACACCGTGTTGATCGACAAACAACGCCCGGTCTCGAAATCAGAGCGAACTCAAACTTCACCAAATTCGCACGTAAGGCTTCCGTGGTTTCCCCGAAGTCCCGAATCCAACGAACAAGGTCCTCG
>NC_033637.1:9414870-9484477 GCF_001540865.1 Ananas comosus
CTCAGCCGCAGGCCTCTTGCCTTTGCCTTTGTCCAAGGCCTCTCGCCGCTCCTGCAGATCAACTGCTCCACTCTCCACTATGAGTGCGCGGTTCACAACCTCCTGGTAGGTTTGGAGGTTGGAAGACTGAACGAACCGAAAGATTGAAGGCCGCAATCCACGCTCAAAAATGCGGGCCTTGTCCTCATCGTCCCGAACTACAAAAGGTACACAGTGGAGTAGCCGGGAAAACTCCCTCTCATACTCGGCCACTGTCCGCTCCTCCTAGCGCAAGCTGCGCAGGTCCTGCTCCATCTTCCTCTTGACGCTGGCCGGGAAGTAGTGTGCTAGTAGGAGCTCCTTGAACCTTGCCCAAGAAATTGCTGCCAAATCAGTGTTGGGGTTGTCCTGGATATCCAACCACCAACGATAGGCCTCGCCGTCCAAGTGATGTGTAGCGAGCCAAACTCTATCCCGTTCCTCCACGAAGGTATCTCGAAATAGCTTCTCCATGTGCATCAACTACTTCTCAACAATCCAGTGGTCGACATTCTCGCCATCAAACATCCTCGGGCCGCACCTCCTGAACTCACTGAGGCGATCCATGAGCCGATCCCGCTCGGCTCCCTTGACCATCACAGGGAATGCTGCCCTCGACGCGGGTATCTAAACCGGTGGTGCTGCGACCACTTCCTCCCGAGGTGCGATTGCTGGTGCCGCACGCGAAGAACTGGGTGCGGGGGATTGCGCCCTCGGCGTGACGTCCACTACGGGTGCTGGCGGGGTGGGAACCTGAGTCTCCCTAGAAGCTGCTGCCTGCTGTAGCAAGAGATCCTCCAGATGCTTCATCCGCGCCTCCTGCCGTTGTGCCATCTCGGCCTGTCGCTGAGCGGCCGCCACCTGCTGTGCTACAAGTATCAGTGAGGACCGCAAGCTGGGACCTCAAATCGCGGACCTCGCTAGATCCGAAAGTCGCGGAGGTTTCGACCTCCTCGAGGTGTGCCGCATCATCCGCTCCGGCAGATTGGGAGCGTGTAATCGGCATGTCACTGCAGAACATAAAAACGTAAGTTAGTAACCCGCGCTATCGAATCCCCGCTCAAATAACAGTACCCAAATCATGCGAAAGTAAGGAAGTGTTATCCACAACTAACTCCCGATGTTACGTTGTCGGCCGCCAACATAACCCTCCGCGAAGTTAGAAGCCATACACTCCGATCAAACTCAAACTTTTTAGAGTTATCATCAAACCCAATCGAAATACTTTCGCTAATAGTTCAATTAGATCTCGTCTCTCACGAGCCTATTTCCTATAGTCCAACCGGCCTAAGGTTTGCTAGATCCTCTAAGACTCAACTCTAGGCTCTGATACCAAACTAATCTGTCACGCCCCGGGACCGGCAGAGGCCCTCTCGGTAGCGTGCCCAGACCCGCCATATGTCAGCACATATAAGGCGTCTACAACAACAGCGGAAATAAAACCAAAGATAATCAACATCTAGAGATATCAGAGCACAAATAGATATATCATCTACAACAAGGTAAAAGAAAATTAATAAAGCAATAAAAATGAAACATATAGTTATACAATATCTGTCCAAAATGGTACACAAAAGGGTGGTCTCTAATACACTGGTACAGCTCTCAACCTCTCCAAATTAAGAAAACATCGAGAGGTAGACCACCTATTAACTCGTCACTCGCTGAAGAGCTAGCTCGAAGCAACGCCCTTCCCACGGTCCCTAACCTCCCCCGGCGTGGAAGGCTCTGAAAGAAAATATAAAACAGAGGGCGTGAGAACTATAATTTATAGTTCCCAGTGGGCAATTACTGACCTCAGCTCAATGCACCACTAGGCCCCAAAGAAAAGATAAATCTAAAAAGAGAGCAATAATAATGAATAAATTGTAATTATGAAAGCATAACTAAAATGCTAAGCTACTATATTGGAATTAAACATGGCGTTAATATGATGCACATTTACTTTGTCATAAACAATATGTCCCTACATGAGCACAAGTAAATGTCACGGTTTACTTTATGAAGTTATGAAGATCATGCTTTATCATGGCAACAATGTATATATGAATGCAATAAGCAGCATCTCCTAGCATACTACATGTATGTATGTATACTCAAGTGTCCAAAACTTTGCTAGAAGCAAGTCCAAGTAATCCAACTACTACTCTCTATCTAGTAGTGATTAAAACCCACTTGACGCCGTGTCGATTTCCACTTCCAGTTAAAGATCTACCCAAGGTAGTCCAGCTTGTGCTGCCTAAGTGCCTGTGGTAGCCCGACATTCCTGCTCTTGGAATGTGTCTGTCCCACTCGACCCCGTAGGCTTCTCAATACCGCACGAACGAACATAAGTCGCATAGGCTAACTCCGGAGTGCCGGCTTGCAGAGAGCGACCCTCACAAGTATGTGCGAATGAGCACAAATGGCAAACAAGCGTAGTCAAAGGCTCAAGTATCCAACCCTCATGTCTCAAACATGGTAATAACTACTAGTAACCCAACGGTCTAGCTCTAAGTCACAATGTGATAACCCAACACCCACTGGCTTAGTGCCTCTTTATGACACTTAAGCATCACAACTAATCAAACCCAATTCGTATTTATGTTCCAATTAAGACATTAATACCAATGTTCACTATAGCCCGGGCCCAATGCCTCTTTATGACATTGGCCCAAATTCTCAAATAGTCTAAGTCCCCAACCATCTCAAGGCTTCCAAAGCCCTAATGTCACAATTGGGCATAAAGGTTAAATGTATGATAGCAATGTTCATTTTCATGATAAGGATTATAGTTCCAAATCTCAATTAGAATGCTAAGTCTCACATGCAAGCTCTCTACCATATAGAGGTCCGAAATTTTTCTATACATTACATAGGCATATTAAATATTCTAAAATTCATAATAAATATATCTAACATGATTATACATGCTTTTTCATTTAACGATACTCAAATCATCACAAATGAGATTTTCTCATTGTGTGACTAGGTCAAACCCACCGAACCGTCGCGGAGTCCTTCGTTTCGCCGAACGGAGTTGTCCACGAGTCTCAAAATACCCTAAAAGTAATGCGCGAAGAGATACACAAACGTTACGAACAACTCTAGGCTCAAACACTAACCTCACGAGCAAAAAGGGCAAAAGCTCACCTAGAGAGTAGAAAATCTCTCTCAAGCTCCAAAAGAGAGCTAAATCCCTTCCAATCCAACCAAAAGGAAGATTCTAAACCGATCAATTTAGCTCCAAAGGCCCTAGAATCAAAATGCCCAAAATCAACCCTAAAATCCCATTCTAGGGTTTCTTATGGTAAAAACCTACCAATACAAGGATCAAAGTTTAGAATCAAGATACTAACCTCCTTAGAAGCTCCAAACAAGCTCCAAATCTTCTAGGGTTGAAGATTGGTCCACCACCAAGCCCTACAAGCAAGCTCCAAGCCTTGCAAGGGTGGGAATGAGAGAAAGGGTTGAAGCACCAAGCTCCCTCAAGCAAGCTCCTCCTCTTCTTCTTCTCCTCCTCCTTCCTCTTCTCTCTCTAAAAGGTATAGGGAGAGGGTGAGAAATGGGGAGGGAAGAGAGTGAAATGGCCATATAGATCATTTAGAGTAACAAAATCCAAAGAGGCCCCTCAAAAACTCAAATTTACATCAGTCCGGACTGGGCAATTTTCGGGCTGAGGGACCGGTCTCCCCGACATGGGACCGGTCTCTCGACCTGCCCCCTGAAAATCCACGTTCGGGAACCGGTCTCTCCCCGCACGGGACCGGTCTCTCCCCGCGCGCACGCGCTCGGGGACCGGTCTTGCCCGCTAGGGACCGATCTCGCCTGCCAGGGACCGATTGCCCCAAGGCTGTCGAAATACTGCTCACTGAGGGACCGGTCCCCGAGAGTAAAAACTCTCGGGACTCGTCTAGAACTCAGGTTTTTGAACTTCTTAGGTCAGAAATCATTTTACGACCCTCCACCAAGTGTGGAAAAGCTCGAAACACAACCAATCACTCGAACCCTGCAATTTGCATAGGTCTAGTGTGCTACACTAACCCTATAATCTCTCGTCCAAAAGGTAAAAACTTGATAGCAAAAGGAGCCAAATACTATCAAGAGTATTCTAGCCAAACTCTCTCTCTCTCTCTCTCTCTCTCTCTCTCTCTCTCTCTCTATATATATATATATATATATATATATATATATATAGAGTGAGATGGTATACTTCTGGACGCACGGAGCCTTCCGTGCTTCCAAGTCATTTTCAATGTTGGGACTTTCGAATCGACGATCAGCTCCGTTAAACTTGATCTAGAGTATTTGAAGTACCTAAAAAATAAATTTTGTAATTTTTCGATATCATTTGCCTAGTGATCGAAGGGGCTCAAAATCAATAATTTTAATGGCCGTAGTGAGCCGTTTGCAAGTTTAAACGGTGTAGAAATATCCAAATCACGTAAAATTTTGATAGAAATTCTTATACTATATAAAATAGGATCAATATTTTGATCTAAAATTTAATGTCATATCATCATATTTTGTAAGATTTTTAATTTTCAGCCGTTGATTTTGAGCCACTTCGATCACTAGGCAAATGATATCAAAAATTGCAAAATTTATTTTTCTAGATACTTAAAATATCTAGATCAAGTCTGATAGAGCTGATCGTCGATTCGAAAGTCCAACATCGAAAACGACTGGAACACGGAGCGCTCCATGCTTCCAAAGCATACCAGACGCATAACTATATATATATATATATATATATAAATATACAAATATATATATATATGGAGAGGATGGAATTGACTCGAGTCTGCGACCGAATCAGGCGAAATAAAATAATTGTCACGCCCCGAGGCCAATTTTAAAAGCCTTTTTATAATGAGTATTATTTTAGAAACTAAAGTTGCGGAAAACGTGCACTTTTTTTTTTGAATTCAACCCGGCCCACGTGATGTACAGACCCGCCACAAACATAAAGTTCCTCTGTCCACTTGGACAGAGTCTCCTTTGTATTTGCACGACGTACCAACAGCTACATCAGGATAACAACAACAATCTACATTTACCAATCCACAAACAGTTCATGCGATGCATTTTCATACAGCTAGCGATCCTTAGAGATGATGTATGTTTCTAAACACTCCTTAGGCGCTGGATGATGCAATGCACAATACAACAAGCATCCTATTTAAAAGTGCTCCCCACCCGAAAGCTTTGATTTTAAACTCTATTTAATCATCCATAAAACCATTTGAAAATCTTTTTAAAATTGTTTTCTATTCGAAAACTCCATTTTGAAACCGACTACCTCAAGGGGTAGAAAACCACGATGCATAAATATACAAATTCAAGAACCAATTATCCATAAAACCAAAACCACATATCCACAAATCTCTAATTACATGCATAATGAAAATCATCAACTCAAACAAGTTCACGAACATTCAAACATTCAAAGTGATTATCTAACTGAACCATTTAATTATTAATTTACTAAATGCAGAAATAAAACATAACCGGGGTGACGGTCGCTACTGCAGTCTAGCTAGTACGTCCTCTCATCGCGCCCAAAAGCCAACTCCTCGCCCGAGTCACCTGGAAAAATGGAGGGTGGGAAACCACAATCAAGGTTTTCCAGCTGGTACGACAGAGCCACGAAGGCAAGTCGTAATCATCGGAAACCAAAGAAGGTAAAGTAAACAAGTACAGATGTAGTGATACGAAAGAGAACTACAGTAGTTATAACAGATATGATAAGAAGCAAGTAATAGAAACTGCTACTGTAAGGAACACAATACTGAGCATGCCTCAAGATAATCAATCCAAAACTGTACCCAATCTGGTGCCTGCTATATTGGTCTGCAGACCTCAAGTATTGCCTGTCACAAATCCGCACCGACCTGATTCATCTGCCCACTGGACGACCCATCCGGATAAGTACACCTCCGGTCGGTGGCCAAACCGACCTGGTGTCATGAATACTTCCAAGTGCTATGACTAAGTCATGCTAATATGCTCAATGCGAAAGCCGGCTGAAGCCGGTGCCTTGGCCGAAGCCAGATACAAGAGCGTACAACGCCAAACCATGATCAACCAAATTGAAACACATGACAAAGAAGTCGATGTGTTGCCTGGACCCAAGGTCCACAGAGATACAAGCCTGCTCTATATGTCTATCAACCACAAATAATATGCAATCAATAAGGTAAGATAAACGAACGATAACCAAACAACCGACATATAGAGACTACAATGCTGAAATAGAAGAACAGAGGAAGGTGAAACGATCTCACCGACTACCAGCTCGAAGCACCCACCTGTCACAAATACGTCGACAACCTAGGTACGCAATGAGTCAACCGGACCTACGAAGATCCACTGGGTCAGTATCCAACCCAACAAACCGAAGGACATGACTCACGAACCCCTACACAAGTCCCCAAAATCAACTTCCCAAAACCGATCACCGTAACTCGCAAGAAATCACACCGGGATGTCGTCGTGATCCACTAAGTGTCCCGAAACTCACCGACTCGTGCCACGAGTCACCTGCTGCCACAAAACACACCGATTTGGATGTCTTGGCGGCAAACACAAGGTAACACAAACAAACAATTATCGTTGGATAATTGTTCAGATCCGGGTTCCCAGAAGTGTCTATTTCGACACCGGAACCTACTGTCGCTCACCCGTCATCTCCGAACTCACGATATGACGATGGTGACCGGCCGACAAGGCTCGGCGACAAAGCTCAAGGCAAACAAATGACATCGAAAGAAATCCAACAGTAGCCACAAGGTGCATAATTACATAAGAGTCACAAATGCGCCGAAAATGCAAATTTGGAAGCCGCTGATCCAAAGTGAGGTGAGCACTGTGATCAGCACTGACCAATAATCACCGTGCTCAACTCCGGAGGCATGGAGACAGCCTTGGATCACCGAAAAAGCGTGCGCAAACCAGAAACAGCAACCAAAATAGCACCACAAGGCTTATCGGAGCAGTCGGAGCTAGGGCAGGCCGGTGGCGACTCTGCGGCGGGCACGCCAGCGATCGACGTGTGCGGTCGACGTGGGGAGGCCGGGGCTCACCCTTGCCGGCAGCGGGAGGCGGCGGTGGTGGTGGCGGAGCAAACTGAGCCCACACAAGCCGAGCTCGGGCTCGAGGTGCACGCCGGCCTCGGCGGCGGCCGTGGTGCCTCGGGGCGGCGGCGAGGGTCGCCAGGGCTCCGAGGGAGGCAGCAGGAGTGGCCTCAGGCGGCGGCGGCGCACGGGCTAACAGCTGAAGCACAGCTCGGCCCAATCCCGCCCAAGGAACCCGCAGGGCTGAAGCAGTGCGGCGGCGGCGCTCGGGGCGGCGAGGACCGACTGCCTGAGGTCGAAAGGAGGCCGCAGGGGTAGCCCAGGGCGGCGGCGGCGCGGGAGAGAAGTCACAAGGTATGCTCGGCCCGAGCAGACTTGGGGCAGCCGCAATCTGTCGAGGCGGCGGCGGCGGCCCGCAAGGGCGGCGGCGACCGGCGGGGAAGGTCGCCGGCGCTCCAAGGAAGACGGCGGTAGCGATCTCAAGCGGCGGCGGCGCGAGAGGAAGGAGCTGAAGCTCCCTCAACCCGTGCTGACCCAAGATGACTGCAAGTGGCCTGGGCGGCAGCGGCGGCGCTCGTCGACGGCAGCAGGCAGCAGAGGAGGCTTCGACGAGGTCGGGGCGACACCGGCGGAGAGCGAGGAGGCACTGTTGCCTCAGCCCTTCTCTCAACCAGAGAGAAAGAGAGAGAGGGAGAGAGAGAATGAGAGAGAGAATGAGAGGAAGGAGAAGGTGGCTGCGGCTGCGGCTGCCGTCTGGGGCTCAGTCGGCGGCAGCCGGGAGGGGCTCAGTGCACGAGGTGAGGGGGGAGTAGGGTGGCTAGGTCAGCTGTGGCTCATCTAGGGTTATGGTTCCAAGGTAAAACCCTAGAATACAATATATATATNACACACACACACACACACATATATATATATATATATATATATATATATATATATATATATATATATATATATATATATATATATATATATATAAAACCTCATTTTACGCAAAGAACCCCCAAACTCAGATATTTTAAACCAAGTCCCTCATAGCGCGGGTAAAATGCGCGAACACACCTCCACATCTGGTTTAATGCAAAACGGTACATAAAATGTCGCGCTTTTCACAAAATTACCGTTTTCCCATTTAAGACCCCTCCTCGGTCAACGCGCGATATCAGCAGATCCGATTTGCGAACGGATTGCACTAGTGCGATCAGTACGACAGAGACAACAAACTCACAATTTCGTTTCACCTCGTTTGGTCACGGATTTGCGACAAAACCTATCCTCTCTCCAACTTTCCAAAACCACACCTAAATATAATTGCAAATCCAATAAACTCCCGTTTTCTCAAAAATCGTGCATCAAACCTAAAATTTGTCAGCGCCATAGGTTCCAGAATAGCCAAACCGTTCAAAATGAGCTATTGGATCGCTATGAACGGAGTCCGATACGTGCCAGAAGCCAACTTTACACCGTGGCCTCTTCGAAAAACCGAGTTACTATTCACTTTAAGTGAAAACTGAAGATCGCGTAAAATCTTCGTTCTAACTCGTTTTCTCCCAAAACTTGACGAGTGCTTTTGTAATTAAATTACACACAAAAACATCCTCAACAGAGAGTCTAACTGTTCTGTCAAATTCTCAGTCCTTATAATAATGGATTTCATGGTTCGGCAATGCCGAAAGTGCTGGCGCAGTCCGTTCGCAAATTTGACGGATGGATCTCCTGTGATTGTGTGATTAACGAAAAGGGAAATTGGCAAAATAGTTTTTCACAAAAAGCCCCTATATTTTATGTACCAAATCGCACGAATTCGTACATAGAGATGCGTATGCGCATTTTACTTGCGATGTGGAGGGCTTGGCTGCAAATTCTGATAGTTAAGGGAGTTTCCTGAAATTATACACCCTTGTATATATGGTAGCACCTAGGGTTTCGCCTTTTTAAACCCTAACCTTAACCCTTTTTCATTCAGCCGAGCCCCCAGCCGCCTCGCCTCTCACCCTTCTGTGCGCCGAGCACCCGCCGGTCGCCGATGACCGAGCTCCGACCGGCCAACCGCCACCACTGCTTCCATTTTCTGCCTCTCATTTTCCTCCTCCACCATTATCCTCTTTTTTCGGCCGAGGACAAGCCAGGGAGCACCCCCTACCCTCGGGCTCCCCTCTGGTGACGTCTCCGACCTCCGGCGAGCCCTTCCAGCCGGCCGCAGCCGCCCTCGAACACCGTCGTCGCTGCTGCTGCAAGATTGGTGCCACTTAGGGCAGGTGCGGCCACGCTGTGCTACGTCACCTCTGCCACCGTCGTCCATCATCTCCTCCCCTCCCTCTCAACCCTAGAGGAGGCGTGCGGCCCTTCCTCGGTGGTCCCGGCCTTCCCTGTGGCCAGAGGAGAAATCGAACCATGGCCCTAACCCATGTAGGCTTGGGTTGTTCCCGCACCGACATTGCCGCTGTAACATACCGAATCTCCGGGTTACGATACTAACTTTGATCTAGCTAATCAAAGTGAAGCTTGAGCTGGATGTGCGTTGTCCCCGAGCAGTTCTGGAAGCGTGGGGATGATTAGAAGTGAATTCCTGAGGTATTTAGACGTTTTCGGCGCAAACTGAGCGCGAAAACGAACTCCCAGAACAATTCTGCTGTTAAAGTGCAGAATTGGCACTTGGTACCAGTACCAGAGCAATGCAGTACCGGTGCCTAGTGAATGTGTGGTTGTAGGGCGTACGGGGTCCGGACCTTACGAGGCTGTGTACCGGTACTGAAGTTGGGTACCGGTACCAGAATAGCCTGGTACCGGTATTGGCCTGGTGTATCGGTACTGCATAGCGAGCAGAAATCGCGTAGCTCTCGAGTATGGGAGCTGGTACCAGTACTAAGTCCCGAGTACTGGTACCCAGACAGATGTGGACTAAAATGTAATGGTGCAAGTTGGTAAATGTGAGGGGGTTTAATTGTAATTGTGGGGCTCCTATAAATACCCTTAGCCTCCACCTGTTATCCCCCTTGCAAAAGTACTTTGTTTTCTCCTCCAACCTCTCAACTTCTCCTCCTTCTCTCTCTAGAGAACTCCAATCCATGGTGGAATTGAAGGGGATTGAAGCTAGAATTTGAGGATTTAGGAGAAGAAGAAGCCCAAGAGCAAGCAGAAGTTCTTGGAGTAAGAACCTAAGGTAGGTTTCTTACAATTTCTTGATTAGGGTTTGGTTTTATACTCTAAATTGCTAGGTTTTGAAGTCTCTAGGAATTCTAGAGCTTAATTATGCAAAGAAATCCTAGAAACTTAGACTCAATTGGGTGTCTTGTATGAACCCTTTGGGAAATTAGGGTTTTGTATCTATGAGAGTTAGCTTAGGTTTGATCTCTTGTAGCCCTAATTGGAGTATAAACCGACACATTGGGAAGCTCGGATCGAGATTCCGGCAAGTCTACGCCGAGTTATTGAGGAAAAACCTCATTTCGGCTTCGTTTATCGTGAGGCGAGAGGAGCAGTTGTCCATAAATCGCGGGAAGTGGTTTCCTCGCACTCAGGCATCACTAGAAGGTGGGTGGTGCTATCCGAAGTCTTCGAATGACTTACTATGTCTAGTCATTTTCTTGAGCATCTATAAATGTGTAGAGTGAATTCATGCATTAGGGTAAATGTGGTATGTGGCATTATGGTAGTATTTTGTATGCTTTGAAAGTAAAGTACATGTGGACAATACATAGTAAACTTAGAAACCCTATAGATGTATGAAACGGTAAGCTATGACACTAGTGAACAAATGGCATGGAACTAGACGACATGAGTAGCACCTAGTATTGGGAAAGCTTAACAAGGAAAATAAACTTGTGACATGAATAAGATGAGTTGGTTAGCATCTAGAGTTTGGAAATGCTAAACATAGAATAAAGAGCTTATTAAAAGTGTGGCATTGTATCCTCCAAGCGAGGATTGGATCGTACTCACAGGTAGTCTGAATGCTCGAGGTAAGTCGCTCCACCTTGGGTGGTGAGCTCCAGAGTATCATCAATTGGGTTGATAGTAGAATTCTCCCCAGTAGACGGTCCCGTCGGGTTGTAGCGGTATTCTCCCCGACAAAAAGGGATTTGGTTTGGTGAGTTGAGATTTAACCAAAGGGTTAAACAAGTGGATTGGGTAATGATAAGAGCATGCATGCATCATGAGCATACTATTTCTGTTTTCAGTTTATACAAGCATTGTAGTAGTTATAGTTTGTTACTATCTATCCTTTCTTGCCTACATATGCCTGAGTAGATATAGTGGGTGAGTCGGCGAGGTCGGCAGGTTCCACTGGAAACTTTCATCAGTTCTCACACTAACAGTGCAGATCCTAGCGCGAGCGGGGCGATCGAGGATCGGGGCAAGGGTATCGCGCCCTAGATAGCGGGCCTCCATCGAGTTTAGCATGCACCCTGTTTGTGTTCCTCTTTTGTAGCTTGATGAAAAGTGCTATGTAAATGAACTATGTAACAAGGAAATGATATATGTATTTTGGAGAATCTATGATGTAAATTGGAACCTGAATGTAATAAAGTATGAAACCTTGTATTTTGTTTCAATCTTGCAAAGTACAATGAATGCTTAGATAGTTATTACTTTCACTTTAATTGATGTTGCTTGCCCTCGTGCAAGCCATATATAATGGAATTCATCCTAGATGAATTTATTATACATGTTGTTGTGGTTGTTGAGCTTTGGACGGACAGAAGAGGTTCTGTCCATTCGACGTCTGTTGGACGTGCCCGAACCGACCAAATTGGCGGTCACGGGGCGTGACAGCTACCTCCCATCGTCGGCTAGTGCGTGCGTTGACCTCCCCACGTCAGCCGCACTCCCTACCGCCGAGCCGCCGCCGGCCGGGCTTTGCCCCCTCTACCCAAACAAGCCCGATTAGGGCTTTTTCCTTGTGCTTTCACTATTCCGGTGACCTAGGATTGATCCGACGCCTTCGGAGTTGAGCACGGTGACCTATGGAGAGTGTTGATTACAGTGCTCACCTGATTTGTTGTGAGCGAGGCCCGAATCATCGGTTTCGCCTTCGTTGCTCCCGGAACACATTCATCGCTGGGCCGGGTCGGCCCCTAGCCCGTTTCGCCTGGAAAAATATGGGTCATGCCGGCCCGGCACAGCCCAGGCCTGACACGGGCCGGGCCTACGGGCCGCAAAACTCAACCCGGCACGACCCGGAGTACTGGGCCGGCCNAATCGCAACAAAATTTAAGAGGCCATGCTCTAATTAACGGAGCTCAAATTAAAGGGCCTAAGAAGTGCTGGTGGTTACGTGGCAACTTCGTGGTGTGCATTGGAGAGGTGCCGCAGCCTTTAATTATGCACAGCTCTAATTAAGGCATGCACACCAGTAGAGAGTCGGCATTGGCTTGGTTCGTACGGATTGACAGAGAAGCTTTTTTCCGGAGTTGCTTGTTGCGCTGTTTCAGATCTAATTAAGTTTTGGTCTTTTGGGAGATTCTCTTTGTACTCCGCCTTTTCGACATTAATAAATTATTTGCTCCGCCTTCGCCCGTGGACGTAGACCGTTGGCCGAACCACGTAAATATCGGTGTGCTCTTTCTCTTTATCTTTTTTTTTCTTGCATTAAATTATTTTCTGGATCTATTTTTCGCCATTCCGATTTTAACATATATAGACAGCAAGAAGGGACCACAGAGAATGAATCCATACCATTTTCGTGATCAAAGGGGATGAATAAGCCGAAACGAAGCGTCGCTAACGGGAACGGTGCGACCGGAAGAAGCGCCGACCATGAACCCAGCCCAACATTCTGTCTAGAGAGGGAACAGGAGTCGAAGCGGCATATAAGGAGCGAACGAAACGAAGCGTCGCGACGGGAAGAAGGCCCGACCATGAACTCGCCCAACATTCCGTCCAGAGAGGGAACGGGAGGGAACAGGAGTCGGAGCGGCACCTAGAGGGGCGAGCGAAGGAGGTGAAGTTGGAAGAAGAAGTTAATTAGAAGCAGGGAAGGAGGCGGAGTTGGAATAGGGAAAATTAAATGGAAGCAGATTATGAAAAAAAATTTGGTTGGGTAGGACCCACCCACTAATTAATTACTAAAATATTTTAAGATAACAGGTAGGGCCCACAAAAGTAAAATTAAGCTAATGCTGCCACGTGGACAAAGGGAACACGGGCTTTCATAAGGGTTATAGATAGTATAGATAGATAGTATAGATAGTATATATAGTATAGAAGTATAGATATACAGAGTTTTAAAATTTTATATTATAAAATTCCAAATTTTGGATATCAAAATTTTAATTTATTCCAAATTTTCGACTTCAAAATTTAAAATTTTAAATCCTAAACTATATAAAATTTTGAGTTATTTTTCTAAATTGGTTTGCTTCATTGCCTACCAACTATTAAACTAATTAAAGTATTCCTCCATCTTTTGTCATTTATCTATTGTAAGTCCAAATTTTAGAACAAATTATATCTAATTTTTTAACTTTGGTGCTTAATTGTGCTAAATTTAAAAATTTCTTACAAAATTAAATACATGTTCATAAATTCTAAAAGAAATTATAAAGTCAGTCAATTAAAAACCTACAAATCAAGTAACTACTTTTTATTTTATTAGTGTCAAGCCCCAGATTACCACGTTTTCCAATGCACACGAACAGGCCCCGCCATATACATAGAAATTTTTCGTGTATACGAAGCGATAGTTGTACCTGTAATCACAACATAACTACAACCAATAATATGGAGCTGCTAAACTGAAAATAAAACATATATATATATATATATAAACCTCGAGGGGTTCCTGTACATACAAAATGTCCATAACACCACTCGCACCAGCGAGTATCCCAACAACATAACCATATGTACAAGAAAGTCCGAAAGCTACTTGTGGAAGGTATTCCTCTAGCACGGCAACACGACTGGTAAGGATCTAGCTCGCGACTCCCTTCCCACGGTCCGAATCAGCGACGGCAGCAGCCACTGACAAAGGCTCTACAAAAAGGAGTCAACAACTGGATATGAGAACTACTGTAAAATAGAGTAATCCTCAGTGGGTACCGTCACCGACCTCAACGGCTTACCCACTAAATCTACAGAAAATATGCACAAGGATAGTAAAGGGAGCTAGAAAAACTCTACAACTATATGCCACTATACTATCTCTAACCACTACAAGCTATCTGTAGATAATAAAATATGCATCACTTTGACCCAATCTCACTAGGGCTACCCAAACGGACCCACCCTGCCTGTAGGCAAACTACACCATACACCACCCTCGGGGATGGTCGGTCTAAGTAAATGGTCCAAAACAGGACGGCTGTGACATCAACGCAAGTAAAAGCCTCACTCCGGAGCGACAGTCGTGGGCCCAACCCAACCGAGTATGCAAGCGTGTCTCTGCCGAGCTCAATCAGGCTCTCACAGGCTGTAGTCAATGTAAATGGATCTAATTGGTCTATCAACCAAATCTCACGTGCCCTTGGCACAATCTGATGCAAGATATAGAAATCTAGGTCCACCGTCAACCACAACGGCACCCGACAGTACCAAACAGTCTACACACTACTGTAAAACGAACTTGACATCCCAGCACGAGCATAGCCTCAACTACACTAATCTGGGTATCCACCGTATACTAACAGCGGCGATACAAAAGAACTACAGCTCCTAAAGCTAAATCTGGTAATTATTTAGAAATTGACAGTGTAGGGTTAATAGTTTTCTCCTAAGTCAATTCCAAGTCCAACATGTAAAACGAATGTAAAATTTAAAGCTCCAACTCAGATTTCACAAAAAACTATGCAAATCGGTGAATTGAGCTACTAATATGATACTACACATGAAATACACATGCTGACAAAACCTCGACTTAGGAGGAAATCTGACAATTTCGGTAAATTCAACCCACCTCGAAAAGCTCGTCCAACCATGGCGAGAAGTCGAAAGGAGGGAGATCCACGCGCTCGCCCGGCCTCCAACGGCACAACCGCGACGCACACACGTTTGAACGGCCCTCCGGATCGACGTCGAGAACCGCCCAAGCTCGAGCCGCGATTTTCACCACGAACTACGTCCAACACTAAAGAGAGAGAGGAAGCAACAACCAAAATCCCCTCTCTGAGCTCTTTACATGTATATAAAGGCTGAGAAGAAACATTGGGTTGAACATCAATTCAAAGGACCAAACTATCCCTTACCAACCCAAAAATCCAGCTAGGGTACCAGTACCCAACTTCAATACCGGTACCCGGCCCCTTAGTCCACAGCCTCGCATACTGGGTACCGGTACTCGCCCGATGCAGTACCGATACTCGGGCTCGGTACCGGTACTTGACAACCAGGTACTATTACTCAGCATCAATTACGCGCAAACCCGAGAGCTTCCATCTTGGCCATCCACTGGGGTACCGGTACTCCTCTCAGGTACCGGTACTCAACACTAAAATCCTGCATTTTGCAGATTTCAGTGTCAGAATTCTACTCTCGCGTCGCGTTGAGTCCGTTTTGTATCCATCTCGCGCCAAAACGACTCCGACTTGTTCAGACACTCTTCAGACGTGTCGACAAGGCTCAGATGCTGAAATCATACAGGCTGCTAAACACCAAGGACACAACAATTATAATATTTTCAATTCTCGATAATGCTTGAATGGGTCGACAAAAATAATCTAAATAGAGTTAGAAGAATAAGAATTAAAAAAGAACACAAAAAAAATGTATCTTTTAGACAAACTGGTCTAAAAATAAGCATATTACAAACTTTTTCTTTTTGCTCCAGAAAATTTTGAAAATTTACGAAATCCCAAGAATCTAAATAGGAACTATCAAATACCTAGAGACAAAATCTGTAACAAAATTTTATATTTTAAAATCAGATGTTGATACAAATTTGTGTTTAATATATATATTTAATAGAAATATATACTATATTTATAAATATAATTAAGAATGTACCCATCGTACCCGCAGCAAAGCACGGGTACGAGGGTACATCGCTAGTATTTTACTGTAGTCTATAAATTCTGTACTAACTAATTCCATTTAGTCAAATGTAACGCACTGGACCTTTGCAAATTGCGAGGTTCGAGTGTTTGGATGTATTTCGAGCTTTTCCACACTTGGTGGAGGGTTGTAAAATGTTTTCCGACCTAAAAAGTTCGAAAACTGGAATTCTGGACTAGTCCTGAGAGTTTTTACTCTCGGGGACCGGTCCCTGGAAGGAGAGACCGGTCCCCCAGTGAGCAGTGTTGCGGCAGCCCTGAGGCAACCGGTCCCTGGCGGGCGAGACCGGTCCCCGAGCGCGCCTTCGCAGAGAGAGACCGGTCCTACGCAGGGAGAGACCGGTTCCCGAACGTTGGTTCTCCGGGTTCGCAGCGAGAGACCGGTCCCTGCTGGGGAGAGACCGGTCCCTCTGGGCGAAGACTGCCCAGACCGGGCTGAGGCAATATTGGATTTTTGGAGGACCTAGCTGGATTTTGTTACAATAGAGGGTCTATATGACCCCTCCACCCTCTCTTCTCCTCATTTCTCTTCTCTCAACTTCTCCACACCCTTGGTAGAGGAGAAGGAGAAGAAGGAGAAGGAGAAGAAGGAAGGAAGAAGAAGAAGATTGAGAGCTTTTAGAGGACTTGGAGCATCTTCCTCACCCTCTCTTCTTCCTTGGTGCTTGGAGCTTGGACTTGGAGCTTGCAAGAGTGGAGATTTTCACCCATTGAGCTTGGATTGAAGCTTCTTTGAGGTTGGTAGCCCTTTCTCTCTATCTAGACTTTGGATTTGAGATTTTTCTTGTGTTGAAACCCTAGAAATGAGATTTAGGGTTGATTTTGGGGCTTTTTGATCTAGGGCTTTTGAGGCTAGATTTTTTGGATTAGAACCCTCCTTTGGGTTAGATTGGAAGGATCCTAGCCTTCTTTTGGAGCTTGAGTGAGAATTTCTACTCCCTAGGTGAGTTTTTGCCCTATTCTTGTGATTGTTATTGTTCGAGCCTAGAGTTGCTCGTAATGCTTGTGTATCTCTTCGCTGATCACTTTTAGGGTATCTTGAGGCTCGTGGACAACTCCGTTCGGCGAATCGAAGGAGCACGCGACGGTTCGGTGGGTTTGACCTAGCTATGATATGAGGAATGCTTCATATTTGGCAAAATATGTTTCGTAAAGTAGAAATTCATGCATTTCCATGTTAAATGTATTAATATGAATTTTAGAAATGCTTAACATGCAATATTATGTATATGTGAAATTTTAGACCCCTATGTGGTAGAGTGCATGCATGTGAGACTTAGGATTCTAGTTATGATTGGGAACCATGATTCCTCTGATGAAAATGAATCTTGCTTTCATGCATTTAACCTATAGGCCAATTGTGACATTAGGAATGTAGAAGCTAGAGGGGGCTTGAGAATGACTATTTGAGAATTGGACAATGTCATAAAGAGGCATTGGGCCCGGATCAGGTAATCATTGGTATAATGTTTTAATTGAAACATAGAATAAGATTTGGGCTCGATCTGTTGTGATGCTTAAGTGTCATAAAGAGCACTAAGCAAGTGAGTGTTGGGACATCACTTAGAGACATTGGCCTAGATCCTTGGATGCTAGTGACCTCGCCATGTTAGAGACATGTGGATAGAGTATTTGAGACAGTGACCTTGCTTGTTTGCCATTTTGTGCTCATAACGCACATGCTTGTGAGGGTCGCTCCTACAAGCCGGCACTCCGGAGTTAGCCTACGCGACTTATGTTGCTCGTGCGGTATTGAGAGCCTACGGGGTCGAGTGGGACAGATACATTCCAATATAGAGAGATGTTGGGCTACCACAGGCACTTAGGCGGCGCAAGCTGGACTACCTTTGGTAGATCCTTAATTGGAAATGGAAATAGACACAGTGTTGAGAATGGTTAATCACTACTAGATAGGTTTATAGTTGAATTACATTTATATGCTTTTAGCATAGTGTTGAGAGCATGTAGTATCTTGATAGTCTCCTTTGTATTAAAGCATACTTGGTTGCCATGACAGAACTTATGCATAATGTATTCATAAAGGTTAATGACTTACTATTTTGATATCGTAGATTTACATCACCATGACATCGTTTATACTTGAGTTTAGTAATTTAGCATTTTAATTATGTCTTTATAATCGCAGTCTTATTGCTATTATTATCGTACCTTACCCTTTTCTTTTGTGGCCTAGTGGTGCATAGAGCTGAGGTCAGTAATTGCCCACTGGGAACTATAAATTATAGTTCTCATGCCCTATTTTTCTCGATGTTTTTCAGAGCCTTCCACGCAGGGTGAAGCCAGGGATCGCGAGAAGGGAGTTGCTTCGAGCTAGCTTCCTTCGAGGACGAGTTGCTAGGTGGTCTACCTCTCGATTTATTTTTTTCTTTTGCGAGAGGTTGAGAGTTTTACCAGTGTACTAGAGACCACCACTTTTGTACTTTTGAGACAGATATTGTACTACTTATGACTCCTTTTATTGTCTAGCTTTACTTCTTTACTTTGGTGTAGATGTTAGAACTATATTCGCTCTGATATCATTAGTTACTAGTTATTTCACTTCTTTTATTTATTCTATCTCTTGCTTTACTTCCGCTTTTGTTGCAGACGCCTTATATGTGCAGTCATATGGCAGGTCTGGGCACGCTACCGGGAGGGCCTTCGCCGGTCCCGGGGCGTGACATCAAAAACGTTGTGGAACACAAAATAATAATAATATTACATAGAGATATTCTTTTCTATTTTTTTTATAGATTGTAGCAGTTATATCTTAATGAAATATACACCATTTACTAAACATATTATTTTTTACGAGAACATATAAAATATTTTTCTATTGGATTTTTCTAATTTAGGTAATGCACACACACAATTTCAATCGACAAAGCTATAGTTTAATCATTAACTATGTCTAGTGTACGTGACAAAGAACTTGATGGTTAGGATTTAGGATTTAGGATTTAGGGTTTAGGGTTTAGGTCCATCCAATCAACATCCATCAGAGAAATTATTGTTTGCATTTGGTGTATGCAAAATGCTACTATGGTGTAAATCTTGCACTCACTATCCAAAAATTTAAGAACTATTATGGGTTTTAGCATTAAGAAAATAAAGGTTAATAAGACTAGTAAATAAATATTAGTCTTTGAAAAGTTGGGGTGTAAGATTTATATCTCATATTATATATGGATGTATAGATAGCACTGCTTGATGTATTTGTGTAGCGATGAATTATCAATCTATCATTTTTTTTTTCTCGTCTAGTGGTGCATACAGACCACCGCCGACTTCAGTACCTCCAAACGCAATCAAAATTGCAACAGACGCATCACATGAAATGGATAATATACTTGCAGCAGTTTAATCTGGTGATCAAGTAAAAGAAAAGCGCTCACAATAAACTGGCTGATATGCTATCACGACCACCGATAGCAGCACTTTGCTTGTCGATATTTATACAAGTTTAGCCAAATTTTCATGAGTATGCAAGCTTATATATAGAAGATTCAGATTTTCGAGGCGTTACTGGCTGACATCGAAACAAAACGACTTACTGAGTTTGTCTTGCAAGGCGGTCTACTGTACAAGAGTGCCTTGTATGTGTACCTAAATATGGCAATCGAGTACAATGGATCCGAGAAGCCTACACCTCGAAGGTGGCGGGTCACTTTGGGGTGAATAAAATCTTACAAAATCTCCAATGCTACGTCTATTGGTCTCACATGCTAAACGATGTGGCGTGATTTGTGAAGGGTTGTGTCCTGTGTTGCACATCCAAGCTCGTTAATCGAAAGGTGAGCCTCTATACTCCTCTTTCGGTGCCGACTCATTCTTAGGAAAGTATCTCCATGGACTTAGGCCTTCAGAGGATCCAACGGGGACACGACTACCTTTACATAGTGGTCGATCGCTTCTCCAAGATGATAGTTCTTGTGCCGTGCAAGAAGACAGTCATCGGTGAGGAAGCAGCGTGGTTGTTCTTCCAACACGTTGGACATATTTTGGACTACCAATCTCGATTGTATCTGACCGTGATAGCCATTTTCTAAACAACTTTTGGCAATCTTTGTGGTCCATGATGGATACAAAGCTACAACGGAGCACGGCTTTCCATCCTCAAATCGATGGTCAAACAGAAGTGGTCAACCGGACAGTTGTATATTTGCTGCGAGGATATAAGGCTCGACATTCTAAGACTTGGAACGAGAGCCTTCCATACTTGCAGTTTACGTTCATCGAGCTATATGCAGTTCCACTAACAATACTTTCTTTGAGGTGTGTTTGGGTTACTTACCAATAAACCCATTCGATTTGGCATTCACGGTCGAGTAATCGTAAACCACCAAGGAGAAAAATGAAATGGCAAAGACACAGCGCTTCTTGAAGAGCATTCAAAAAGTGCATAGTGATGTGGAGCAACAATTACAAAAATCTCATCAGAAATATAAAGAACGACATGATCGATATCGAGTGAAAGGCGACTTCCGAGAGGGTGATCTCGTCTGGCTCTATCTCAACAAAGAGAGCTTGAAAGGCGATGTCACACCCCGCCGTCCCTTCTCCAATTAGGTAGAAGGTTCACGCATCGGCGCATGCGCCAGACCCGCCAAACAGACAAGGTTTTTCCCCACCCGTCCAAGGCGTCACAACATACAAACACAAGATATTCCAAACAGGAATCGAGTACATGCATAGTGTAAGGTAAGCATCATACAACACAAGCATCACTATGTTATTACAACATTTCATTCACTTACATACATGTCACCATCCAAAACATAAATTACATTTTTGTTCTCTTCCCTAGTTACTACATGAGTCCAAAAAGGGATACAACTATAAAATGAAACCAAAAGGGATGGACGCTATCTACTGCTCCACGCCCTTTCCACTCTCCGCCGCGTCCGGCTCTGATGGGCCTGAAAAATGAGGGTGTAAGAACTCCAAATAATTCCCTGTCACGCCCTGGGGTCCCTTTGCAGTTTGGAAAGACAGCGGAAATGACTAAAATATTTTTTTTTAAACACCTGACCCCAGAGTATGTCAGATCCGCCACAAATACAGGGAATCCACTGTTCACACGGACAGAGTCTCCCCTGTATTTGCACGGCGTCGCACAAGTACGGATACACAATCAGAGTACAACCAGAATACAACCACAACCATATGAACATACGACCACAACCGCACATACAGACGTCCATACATTCACCATTCACAACACGACTGTATCCATAATTTTGAACATAAATCCAGATCTATCATTTGAAACGTTTCCTACCCGGAAACAAGTTTGAAATACTAAGTTTCAGAAATCCATTGAAAGCTTCTTTTAAAACTGTTTCCCACACGGAAACTTTATCTTTTAAAACGCTACCACGAGGGGTAGAAAACCATCGAAAACTGTATCGAATATGAAAACCCTTTTCTTTTTAAAACAAGCGCTACCACGAGGGGTAGAAAACCATTTTACTTGAAAAGCCCATAAATCTCTTTTTATCACGAAAACCCAGCAGAAAACTGAATATTCAAGTACCGAATGAAACTGAACCGTAATGAAAGTTTACTATTTATTCAAGCAAGGGAAAAGAGATAACCAAACGGGACGGAGCTCTAACGCGCGCTAGACTCGCTCCTCACCTGCCGTCCCACTCGGACCTGCGACGTCACCTGTAATGGGGGCGGGGGGTGAGAACATGTAAACATGTCTCCCCTCCCAGTGGGTACCGCAAGCCGACGAGGGCGAGGGTACGCACCAGCAAAGGAGGCTAAACAACAGTAAAGGTAAACAACTACAGTAGCTACTATGATATAAGAACAGAAAGTACAAGTAAGGAACTGATGTACAAGTAATGAACTACTGCTACTGTATGTATGCATCAACTGGTGGATAGTCCAAGGATACCCAATCTAAACCTGCCTTGTTGGTCCGGAGACCTCAGGCTAATGCCACAATCACTCAACCTGCATATACCCAGTCGTAACCTCTGAGCTCACGGGTGGGCAAACCCAACCACTTTTCCGGAAAAGAACACCCCCTGCGGTGGATCAGACCGCTGGTGTTCGTGAAATGCGAACGAGTGGTGACGATCGATGCTGATATGCTCAATAGCCAACCGTCGGCAACCAGCCGACAATCACTGCCCCTCTGGGCAAACCGACCGTATAGGTCATCAAGTACAACGTGAACCGACCGAGATAGGTCAATGTACGTAAAGTAACGAACGACCAAACAGGTCACCGATGCAACAGGAGAACCGACCAATCAGGTCACATGTATAGTATATACTAATGCCATCTACTCTACCCCTACACAGAATACTACGCATAGGACAACCGGGCAGAGTAAATAAAGACAGTATGGTGCAAGGCTCAATATGTAACGAGTAAACAATATGAATAGACGATGTAAAAGATAGGGTAAAGGAAGACATCACCGAGCGTGCACCACTGTACCGACTTCGGATCGAAGTACCCACCTGTATAAAGCTGAAACGGTCTCGCGAAGGCGGAGACGAAGCGACCGGACCTACGAAGGGTCCACCGGGTTAGAGTCTAACCCACAAACACAATAACACGACCATTCTCACACAAATCCCAAAATCAAAACCCCTCGGAACTCGGTTTCTCAAACGCAACTACCGAACCAGCCGGAAATCCCGGAAACCGTACCGAAACTCCACCGTCGCTCACCCGTCGTTTCCGAACCCTCGAGAAGACGCGGGTGACCAGCCAACAAGGCTCAGCGACGCTACAATCAACCACGAGGCACCGTCGGATGAATTCCGAGTCGAACGCGCGTTCTATCGGCGGATTTCGCCGAAAAACGCTCCGGAAATGACCGATAGATTTCCGCAAAGGCTTGGGGCCTTGGACGATCAGTCCAGAGGTTATCTTAAGCCTTAACCTGCTGCCAACAGCAGCCACGACGAAGCGAAACGCAAAAGGATCCCTAATGGCCCATGAAATCACATTATTTTATGTGATTTCATGGCTCTAACGGGTCGTACCAGCAAACCAGGGATCTATGGAGGTTGCCATCGCACTTGCTGCAAGGTTTCAGCATGCCTGAGGCCGTGCTCACCTTTCGGAGCACTGCCGGCAGCAACCACGCGCGCACGAGCGACGCGAACCTCAGCGAAACAGTGCGCACAGCGCGAAGATCGCACATTACTCACTAACCAGGGCACCGTTAACCTAAATGGAGGTGAGCATCGTGTTCAGCACGAGCCCACGATCACCGTGCTCACCTCCCGAGGTGCCAGGGAGTCATCGGATCACCGGAAAGGTGACCGGAACGCAAAACAGCAGTGCTGGAACCAAAGTAAACTACTCACCGGAGCTGTGGGAGCTAGGGATGGCCGCCGGCGATCGGACGGCGGGCACTCCGGCCGGTGATGGGAGCAGCAGGTCGGGGAGGTCCGGGGGAGGTGCTGGCCGGCGGCGGGCAGCAGCCGGTGGCGCGGCGGCGGAGATCGGGCCCGCCGACTTCCTCTCGGGTTGGAGCTTGCCGGCGGCGAGGCGGCGACCGGGGGAGGTCGGGGCGGCAATGATCCGGTGCCGGAGACCGAGGAGGAGGTGGTGCCCACCTCCGGGGGCAACGGCGGCGCTCGGGAGTGGCGCGGCTCCAAGGTAGGCCCGCACAGGACCCGAGCGGCGGCGGGAGGCCTTGGCGGCGGCCGGCGAGGCGCGGGGACGGTCGGGGACGCACGCGCCGGGTTGCAGGAGATCGCCGGGGTCGACAGGGGGGCTTGGCCGCAGGGGAAATGCGATCCCAAGGCCCGCTACCTGAGCTCGGCCTGGCTCGGGTCTGGGCAGACCCGGCTGGCTGCAGCTTCTTCCGGCGGCTCCGGCGTCGCTCGGGGGTGGCCGGGGCCGGCGGGAGAGGGCGCCTGAGGAGGTTCTCGACCAGGGAAAGGTGATGCTCGGGCTAACAGGGTTCTCCAAGCACCAAACTTAAGCCGGTGGTGAGGTGGTCCAAGAGAGGAAGGGAAAGTTGGCTGCAGGCTGTTTCCGGCGGCCGGGCTGCTCGACGGCGGCCGGAACGCGAGCACTGGCGGGGCAGGGAGGTGCTGGGATGACAGGGGCGGCTGGGGGTTCTAGGGTTAGGGTTAGGTCCCAAAAAAAACCCTAGATCCACCTATATATAGGTATGGAAAACATGCGGAAAACCCCCTCGAAAGGAGTCGAATTAATCCCAGCTCTCAACCAGCAGTCGCATAACGCACGATAGTCCCTCTAAGTTCGAAAACTCGCAATTCGACGCATAAAATATAGGGTCTTTTCGCGAATAATCCGATTACTCAAATCAGCCCCTTCGCGGACTTTTCGCGATTCCCGAAGATCCGTCAGTCGGATTTTCGATCGGATCGCACCAGCGCGATCGGCACGACGGAGGCATCGAATCTAGCACCTCGTTTCGCCCGAAAAGATTTCCGATTTGCGACAAAACCATCCCTCCAAGGTTCCACCAAAAACCACACATAGACAACTATATGCAAAAACCATTAAACCCCTTTTTCTCGAAATCCGTGCATCCAAATCCAATTCCGTCAGTGCCCTTGGGTCCAGGATAGTCGAGCGGTTGAAAACGAGCTATTGGAAGGCTATATTCGGAGTCCGATACGCGTCGAAAGTCCACTTTACTCCGCGGCCTCTCCGGAAAACCGAAGTTACTATTCACTTAAGTTAGACTTCCGGGTCGCGTAACTTCTCCGTTTTAACTCGTTTTCTCCTAAAATTTGACGAGTACACTTATAATTATATTACACACAAGAACATCGTCAAACAAAAGGGTTTAATCAATAAATCAAAAATCTCAGTTATTACATTCCCAGTGGGTGCGACCACCCAAGAAAAAAAACTCGACCCACCAGGTCCAAAGAAGGCAAAACAAATACGAGTTAGTCAATACAATCATATATACACAAATAGCTTATGCCTCAAAATTAAACATGCATTATGTTTTCTAAGTTCCACCTGCTAACCACATTACCCGTCTCACTCATGAGACAATTAGTAGCGGAGCACCGCCGTCCTCTCATAGGCATTAGGTGGGGAATCTATCGTCCACCCCCGGCCGCAAGTCCATAACTCATGAAGTCGCTACCTACTTGATATTAGGTTGTCATCCCGAGCACCCCCGACCACCGAAGTTATTGGTAGCGAGTTCATCTATCTCGCCCCTTGCCTTGGTATTAGGTGGCTTTTTGCACACCCCCTACCATATGTCACGCCCGGGGACCCAGTAGAAGCCCACCCGGTGCGTGTCCAGACCCGTCATATGCCTACAACATATAAAGCGTCTACAACAAGGCGATAAATAAAACAACAATAAACGAGCATCTAGAGATATCAGAGCATACCACTTCTAAATTCTAGAGACAAGTGGAAAAATGAAAGAACTAATCTTAGTATATAAAGCATAAAGTAGTACATCATAAGATCCCAAATACAAGTGTTAGATATACAAAAATGGTGATCTCTACACATGGGTACAAAAACTCTCCCTCTCTACATCAAGTACAAAAATAGAGAGAGAACCACCTAGCGTAAAAACTCCTTGCTATCTAGCTAGATACGATTCCTTTTCCGCTATCCCGAGCCTCTCCTGTGTGGATGGCTCTGAAAATAAAAACATCAACATAGAGGGTGTGAAAACTATTAATCAATAGTTCCCAGTGGGTAAGCCGCCGACATCAGCGAAATACACCACTAGGCTATAAAGGCAAAAGTAGTAAAAAGAACTAAAGTAACCACAAATATAATTGACAATATAATTTTGCTAAGCTACTATGCCTCAACTAGCAAGATATTAAACATGTAAAGCTACTAATGTATCATGATTGAGTATATCCAATAAGTGTACTAGTATGCTCTAAACATGTCCACATGTATACAAATATGCACTAAATGTGATCAACAAGTATGCTACTATGTCCAACCAATTCCTACCATCGAGTAGTAATTGTCATTTAGTTGTTACATGTCATTTATCGATTTCAATCTAGGATCTACACAAGTGTAGTCCGCTTGTACCGCCTAATGGCCCCGGCTAATCCAGCATTTCTCAAGGAATGTGACTGTCCCACGGCGACCCAGTAGGCCCTCAATCCTGCACGGGCGAGCATATGTCGCATAGGCCAACTCCGGAGTGTCGGCTTGTGGGGAGCGACCCTCGCAAGCATGTGCGAATGAGCACAAATGGCAAGCAAGCATGATCATCATCTCAAGTATCCGATCATCAGGTCCCCGACATGGTATAAACACTAGCAACCCAAAGGTCTAGTTATATGTCATAGTGTACTAGTTTAACCGTTCACTAAGTCCAATGCCTCTTTATAACATTAGCTTTTACTATATCAATATATGTTCCAAGTCCAATGCCACTTTATGACATTGTATCATTCCTATGTTTAGCATATGTCCAATCTTCATAAGCAAGTAAAAGCTTGTCATATCACCAAATAATACATGATTTCAACATATCGTGAGAATACTATTTGACATGCACATTACTATGCAATTTTCTCCCTACTACATAGGGGTCATACAATATGATATATGACATATATATTTTATGCATTCTAAAATTTCATTACGCTCTATCTAGCATGATTATGCATGATTTTTTATTTTTATAACAAAAAATATAATATAGAGAGAGTCACCCATTTCGGTGAGGTTAAACTCACCAAAAATTCCTAAAATCCCCTTCGTTTGCGCAAACGAAGATGTCCACAAGTCTCCTAACTCCCTAGAGAAAATTCTAAGAGGGTTATGCGAAGTGAACGAACACCCCATGAGTCTATCTTTAACCAACCCAAGAAAAGGGCAAAACTCACCTTGAATGGTGTAGAACCCTTCCAAACTCAAAATGAAGGGTAGGATACTTCTAATCCAACCTACAGGGGAGTTCTACACCCATCAATTAAGCCTCAAAAGCCTCAAATTAAAAACCCCCAAATAAAATTCTAGATTCTAATTTCTAGGTTTTCATCTCAAGAAACCTACCAAAACATGAATCAAATGAGGAATTTAGGTTACCAACCTCTCTAGAAGCTCCAAATCAAGCTAGAGGTGAGTTAGGGTTGAAGATCTCTCCTCCAACAAGCTCCTAACCAAGCTCCAAAACTTCTTCCATGGTGGAAAGGTCACCAACAAGCAAAGAGAAGCAAAAAGAAGTGATTAATCCTCAAAAGTCCAAACAAATGAAAGAAAATCAAAGAGGGGAAGAAGTGAGGTCCCCTACCCTTTCTCCACTGGTTCCAAGCTCAGGAACCTCCAAAGCGGTGTGGGGTATAAATAGAGTAGCTACAATTGCAAAAACACCCTTAAAAAATAAGCATTCTGCGGACTGCACTGTGTACCAGTGACACAGGCTGGAGTACCGGTACCAGGTAGCCGAGCTTGCCAAACCGAGCCTCGGGTTTGCGAGAAAACACACTGCGTACCGGTACTCCCGCAATGCAGTACCGGTACCAGGTCCAGCACCGGTACTCAGCCGATGGAGTACCGGTACTCTGCTCTACAGAGTCCAATCCTAGAGCAGTCCAAATCCTTTATTTTTGAGGTTTTGGTGCTAAGTTTTCACCCTCGCTTCTCAGGATGCGAGTCATAGGTCGGAATACAGCCAACGACTATACAGAAAATTCAAAAAGGCTCAGATCACTAATCAAACACTCGAACCTTACAATTTGCTAAAGTTCAATATGTTACACCATAGGCTTGTGGCCATCAAGTGTCCTCTTGGCATTAGGTGGCATTATGCACACTCCCGGCCACAGGTTGTTAGGAGTTCCGGAATTCCTTCACGTTAAGTCACTAGGGTCCTTTTCTTAACCCTACAATATCAACATTTTAAGTTCATATCCATTACATCATCATTCCTATGTTCCAATGGCACTAGATTTTCTATATCATATGTCAAGTTCTCTACTTCCCTAGAGAATGTCCTTTATGCATCTAGTCCATAACCTAGGTTCGTTCCACCATGCATGCACACATAACATTACACCATGAGAATTAGCATTCTAGTTATCATGCATTACTAGCCATATGTAAAAATATATCCGCATGCATTTAATAATTTTTACAACATATGTTGAATTCCACAAGTTCCTATCATTTATTCTTTTAGTTTAAGTACTATACTTTAGACATGAGAGGTGACCAAGTCACTTCGGTGCACACAACCCACCTTGAGCTTGATAGCGCACTCTATTTGCTTGTAATCACTTGCAAATAGAGCCTCCTTCCTTGAGCTACAAGTTTATCCCCAAGTTTCTTACCCTAACACAAGAAAAATGTTTCGTTACCATTTCTGAACCCCAAAACCATTTTACGTCATGGAATCATATTGCCCCCCATGATTTTCTATCCCTTAATTAAGCTTTTAAAGGGTTAAACAATTTTAGAATCCGTAAATTCAAAAACCCTCTTCTAACCTAGGGTTTCCCATAAATTATGGCAAAACCCAATTCCACACACTAATCTCTACAATTTGTAGTTTAGATTAGTTTAGGGTTTGACAAAAACTCATTTAGAAACTTTAAATCCAAAACCCTAGTGGGAAAATTCCAAAATCTCACTTTAGTCTCAAGCTCTCACTTCTTCTTGGTCAAGAAGAAGAACTCCACCACCAACTCTATTTTTCCAAGCTAAACCTCTCAACTTGCAAGCTTAGAAAGTGCTCCAATGGTGAGGGAGATAAGAGAGGAGAAGAGAGAGTGAAGAGGGAGAGAGTTCTTTTGAGGTCTCCAACAAGAAAGAGGGCTAGGGTCCCCCTCTTTTATAGTGGGTTGCACAATTGTAGACGGCCTTCAGTTTCGGTACCGATACACGCCTTCAGTTCCGGTACCCGGTTCTCAGTCCCGCAAAATCCGAACATTGAATTTTCGAACACTTTATTGCGTACTGGTACCCGATCTCACGTACCAGTACCCAATAGTAAAGTTTATGACTCTAATACGGGTACCCAAACTTGATTCCCTCAAAATCGGAGAGCTAATTTTCCAGCATTTGTACTACGTACCGGTACCGAACCTCGTGTACCGGTACCCAGTACAAAATCCACAGATTTTGTTCCAGTACACAAGTCTCAGTATGTCAATACCCGAGAGCAGGTTTTCCACTGTCTGTATTGTGTACCGGTACCTAGTACCTACTACCGGTACCCAATGCAAAATCTGCAGTCTTAGCATATCTGAGTATTTGGAGCTTGTTTTCGCGCCAAAATCGCGCCGTAAACGCCCAAATACTTCCCAAACCCTGCCAGCACTACTAGCACAGCTCTACATACTACATCTCACTGGAACTCCACAGTTTGTAGAAATTCAGTACACTACAGGCGATGGTAAAAAATTTAAACCCATTTGTTATAAGCCTTTCAAGATTCTACGCAAAATTGGTGAGAATGGTTATCAATTGGAGCTGCCCGCATACATGAAAATGTATTCAGTCGTCAATGTTGAGAACCTAAAACCCTTCGAGCCGTTAATGCTGGATGATGAATCGAGAGAAGTATTACAATCTGTGGAAGATCTCGTAGTAGAACATAAAGAGCAACTTGCTGAGAATACTATCCTAGAATGCAAGATCACGACGACACGCAAAGGTGAACGTGAATCCTTCCGTGTTGGACGGAAAGGTCAAAAGCCAAATGCCGCTAAGTGGTTCACAAGGGAAGGTGGGGAAGCTCAGTTCCCTCACTTACAATTCTAGATCCAGCAAGTACTAGTTCCTCTCAAAAATTAGGGAGCCATGATCTGGGACAATCAAAATTTCGGATAATCTCAATCATTTGCGGATAAAGCGGAGGTGGTTCCAACTTCAGTTAGGATAAGCATTGAGATAGTTTGAACGAACTATTTCGGTTAGGATAAGTATCGAGATAGTTTCAGTGGATCAGAAGAAGGATCAAATTGTTAAACCTAATTGGATAAGAGTATAGCCAATTTGGATGAGTAAAAGGATGTTATTTTCAAGTATTTTGTTCTTATCTTCTTGTAAGCCTGAAGGCTATAAGTAGTGGCCCTACTGGCTCTAGTAAAAGGCACTCCAGTTTAGAAAGAGTTAATATACAAACTCTTCCACATAAAAAATATTGTATTCTTTTTTTTCTTTTTAATTTGATTTCAAATATCGATCGGGGAGGCGCTATGACATTGCTTCCTCCTCCGACGGATCAGCTATATGTTACATACTTTAGCAAAATTGCTTATTAAGTCTGTGCGGCGCTCACCTTCATTCGTAAAGTGTGGAAGTCTACCTCTCCGCTTAGTAGTTTGGACCTACTCTTCCTATGACTAGTACAAACAAGAGAGTGTTAAGAAATATTGTATTCTATTGCTTGAGAGTGGAAAGAAACAATTTAGTCATCCTAAGAGGGTGGAGAACACAAATGTATATAGACCACTAGCCGCTCAAGAGAGCAAATAGAAAAGCACCAAGCAACGCAAAACTACAAATAAGAGCTAGAGGCTACGAGCAAGGAGTCTACATTTATTATAACTCCAAGAAACCCTAAAAGGCTCTTGACTCTTCTTGGCTTCCACGTACACGGTCTTGAGTCTCACAGAGATGCTTTTAAAAGATTTTTTGGCAAAACTTCTGATAGTAATCCCCTTTGAAATGTGTGTTGGGAAATATGAATGAGGATCAAATAAATTATGATCTTGAGGTGTGTAGATTTACTTTCTTTAGGGCGTGTTTGGTTTGGACTATTCTGCCAGGATTATAGGCAGTCCTACTCGGATTACTACGTTTGGTTCATCCAGTCTGTAATGTAATCGGTAATATAGCATTATAAATGGAGCAGGATTTACTCCAAAAATATTATCGAGCAGGGTGCGGATAACACATATTACTCATGGCAGGTTATCTTGCATGTTATTTAAAATTACAAATTTAACACTCCAACATCTCGCGCTATCAATATGTCGTTTTTAAATTTTTACTTAAAATTTTCAATTATCAAATTTTTAATTTTAATTTTAATTTTTCAAATTTTTATTTTTTATTTTCAAATTTTAAATTTTAAACTTTTTAATTTATAAATTTCAAATATAAAATTTTAAATTCTAAATTTCAATTTTAAAATTTAAATCGTAAAATTTCAATTTTCAATTTTTAATTTCTAATTTTCAATTTTCAATTTTCAATTTTAAAATTTTCACATTTTAAATTTTAAATTTAAATTTCAAATTTCAAATATCAAATTTAAAACTTAAATTTTCAATAATAAAATTTTAAAATTTTAAAATAATAAAATTTTAAATTTTAAAATTTAAAACTTAAATTTTAAATTTTAAAATTTTAAATTTTTAAAATACTAAAATTTTAAATTTTAAAATTTAAAATTTGAATTTGAAATTTAGATTTTAGAATTTTAAATTTTAAATGTCAAATTTATATTTTAAATTCTAAATTTTAAATTTAAATTTTAAATTTAAATTTTAAATTTTAAATTTATATTTATATTTTTAATTTATTTTTTAATTTTTAAATTTATAAATTTTATATTTATATTTTTAAATTAAAATATTAAATTTTATATTTTTGTCTAGATTTAAAATTTAAAATTCAAATTCAAATTCAAATTTTAAATTATTTAAAATAAAATTTTGTAAAAAAATTTTTACTTGTAAACAGTAAAAATTTTTGCCACATTAGACTAAAGGGCAATTGTCACGCCCCAGATTACATGGTTTTCCGGGCACGCCAACAGACCTGCCATATACAATGAAATTTTCTTCTGTATACGAAGCGAAGCTATACTAAATTATAATCAAACAACACTACAACCAGTAGTATAGAGCTGCTAAAAAAATAAACAGGTAAAACTGAAAGCAAGTTTCATATACATACATAATATTTAGATACAAAAGTACTCGCTCCAGCGAATTATAATATCTGTATGTACATGAACTCAAAAATAAAAGAACCACTACCTGCTAAAGATGATCCTCTATCTCGGCGACTCGTTTAGTAGGGCTCTACTCACAACGCCCTTGCCACGGTCGATCTCGAAGGATGCAACAGCCGGAACCGAAGGCTCTGCAAAAGAAGGGTAACAACAGGGCGTGAGAACTACTATAAAAACAAGTAGTCCTTAGTAGGTACCGCCCTCAACATCGTCGGTCCATCCACCAAGTCTACAGAAGGGAGCAAAGATAGTAGGAAAAGCTGGAAGAAAACTACAGCTAAAAGCCCCTACACTATCATGCTCTATTTTAATCAACTGTAGTAACTGACCCAATCTCACTGGGGACTGTAAGCATACCTGTCCCTGGGAATGTGAACACACCCATCCCGCCCAGTTGCGACTATATAGCTACCTCCACACTAAGCGGTCAGTGGAGAGCAAGTCCAACCTGCACGAACGACACCAACGCGGAAGCACAACGCCCGTCTCCGGAGTGGCACTCGTGAGAGCTACCCAACCGAGTATGCAGCGTATCTCTGTCGAGCTCAATCCGGCTCTCACAAGCCCAAGTCAAGTAACAGGGTCCAACTGGTCTAACAACCAACAAGTCACATGCCCTCGGCACAATCTGATGCCAAAACGGCGATATAGGTCCACTGTCAATCCCGACGGCCCCCAACAGTCCGGAATAGTCTGAATGCTACTGTAAAAATACACTCGGCATCCCAGCACAAGCGTAACAGAAATCTAAACTACCTGAGGTATCCACCACGCCGATACTGCGGCGATACAAAATAACAACGGCTCCTAGAGCTAAATCAGGTAGTTTAAGCATATGACAAATTATAATCGCAGTTTTCTCCTAAGTCAAATTCAAGTCCAACATGTGTAGTATATACTGGCAAAAGACGAAGCTCCAATTCAGATTTTTAAAGTAACAATATGCAATCCATGAATCGAGCCATCTAAATATACAAACTAACACGATAAACACATGCCGACTATAAAGCTATTTAGGAGGTAAACCAACGATTAACCCACCTCAAACGCTACTCCCAATCCGGCGCGACGTCGAGAACGGCGGAATCGCACCCTCGCCCGGCCTCCCTGCGACGCTACGACGATGAACGCACGTTCAAACGGCACCGCGGCGCGACGTCGGCGACGATCCAACTCCACCCGAGCTCCTCCCTCCATGCACGACTCAAGAGCAAGAGAGAGAGAGTTAGAAAGTGCACACCTCAGATAATTAAGTTGATATGCATGGAGGGAGTAGGTGTGGCATCCTTATCCACAACTCAAAAGAAACAAACAAGGATACTACAGTAATTTTGGAATAGACAATATTTTATTGTCAGAATTACTGAATTTTATAAAATGAACCAAACATAGTTATTCTATATACGTTGTACATTATTATATTATTACTACATTAAACCAAACACAGTAATGCAGTAGTAATCTGATTCAAAAATCTCAAATACATGGTTATGTCGAAATAACCTGTAATGCTGCGTAACGCAAACCAAACACGCCTTAAGATAATATTTGGTCCCACTCAAATGCATGTTGTCAGGTTACTAATAAATCACCTTTAGGATGTTATAAGACCACTGAAGACCGAAACCAGCATTTTTGAAGATTTTTTCTCAAAAACTTCTCTTTTAAGAATCAGCATGAAAATTAGGAAGAAAAAAGAATTTATTACATTGCCTTTGATGCCTTCAAACATTTTCTATTTATAAGAGATAATAGCTACGATGAAATGACACAACTTTTTAAATTATATTTTTTCACAAAAAGACATGTTTTTTCACAAATAGTGAGAAGATATATTCTTTCACAAAGAATTCATCTTTTTGTGAAGAAACATATCTTTTCGTAAAAAGACACATCTTTACATCAAATGAAAAGACATATTTGTTCATTTGAATAACTAATTCATCAAAGAAACAGAATCATTCATTTAATTTTAATTTTAATTTTAATTTTAATTTTAATTCTTCGAGTTATTTTCTCATATCTATTATTACAATATATGCTAGCAATGTGGGTGATTGCAAAAGAGAAACATGGAAGAAACACTAAAGGCCTGTTTGGCCTAACTTCTAAAAAAGTGATTTCTGAAAAAGTGATTTTAGTTTGGAGAATTGATTTTGGTTAAAAGTTGTAGAGCGTTTGGCAGAGTTTAGATAAAAGTGATTTTTCTGAAGTGATTTTGAAAAACTGTTTGGCAAATTTTTTTTGATGTTTGCATAAATTAATATTTTTATTAAATTTTATTTTAAAATAATTTAAAATCTAAATTTAAATTTGAATTAAAATTAAAATTTTTAAATTTCAAAATTGTACAAAATTTAAAATTTGATATTTTAATTTAAAAAATAATTTAAAATTTTAAAATTTTAAAATTTAAAATAATTATGAAATTTAAAATTTAAAAATATAAATATAAATTTAAAAATATATATAATTATGAATTTTAAAATATAAAATTTTAATATATAAAAATATAAATTAAAATTAAAATTTCAAACTTTAAATTTAGAATTTAAAATTTAAAATTTAAAATCTAAATTTAAAATTTAAAATTTAAAATTTAAATGTAAAAATATAAATAATTATGAAATTTCAAATATAAAATATTAATATTTAAAAATATATTTAAATTTTAAATTTCAAATTTCAAATTTTAAAATTTAAAATTTAAAATAATTATGAAATTTAAAATTTGAATATTTAAAATTTGAATATTTAAATTTTAAATTTTAAAATTTTAAATTTTAAATTTTAAAAATTCGAAATTTATAATTTGAAGATTAAAAATTATAATTTAAAATTTAAAAATTTTAAATTTTAAAATCTAAAAGAAGTTTGAAATTTGAAAATTAAAAGTTGAAATTTGAAATTTGAAATTTGAAAATCTAAAATTTGAGATTTGAAACTTAAAATTAAAATTTAAAATTTAAAGTTTCAAATCTACTTTTCAAAATTTAAAATTTAAAAATTCGAAAATAAATCTGAAAATTAAAATTTAAAATTAAAATTAAATTTAAATATTGAAATTAAAATAAAAATAAAAATTTGAAGTTTAAATCTAAAATCAGAATCAGATTTTAAGAAGCAGTTTTTTTCTGCTTCTGATTTTGGGCCTTCAAAATCAGTTTTCTGATTCTAAAAAGCCGAATCAGATTTTAAAAATAATTTGCCAAATGCTCTATTGAGTCAAAAATCACTTTTCAGCCCAAAAACGTTTTTTAAAAGCTCGGCCAAACACCCCCTAAGTCCCTCACAGATAGCTATGTTAGATCTGTACGCTTCATGGCTTCTTAACCAAGAATATTATACATTTTTGGCGTGCTTTAAAACACGTGCATTGTGGGTACCCAGAGACAGTACTAGCAATTGCACCGACTGCTCTTTGTTCCCATAAAAGTCTGTAAGCAGTAGCAGCCGTTGGTGGCTTCGGCCGTAGAATAATTTTATGCGTGAAGCATTCAATGTGACGGCGAATTTGAATGTAATGCCGGATTTGCAAGAAAAGTTTCCCCATCTCTTCTTTCACTTTGCCCGGAGGGAAAAAAAACAGCGGAAAAGGAAGAAAAAACAACAACTACTACTACTACTACTACTACCATACAGAGAGAGTCCGCATCTGCACCTTCAACAGCAAAGAATAATCTTGTCATGCATTCTAATTATATAGAGAGAGAACTATGCTATTATACTATAAATAGACCAAGCTATCGGTATTAGAATAATCAGTCTTCTAGAATTAACTAGGTGATTGATTGAATAGTACGATCAAACGGTTGATAATGATTAAATAAGTTAATTTAACGACGAAAAGTTTGATAGCACTAAATACTTCGTGCTTTTGATAGTATAGCAATTGGACTATATATATATTATAGTATATATATATATTATAATATATATATATATATATCACCGTTAAACTTGCAAACGGCTCACCACGGCTATTAAAATTATAATTTGAGGCCCCTTCGATCACTAGGCATGATATCGAAAAATCAAAAACTTATTTCTAGATACTTCAAATACTCTAGGTCAAGTCTAACGGAGCCGATCGTCGATTCGAAAGCCCGAACATCGAAAACAACTTGAAAGCACGAAGAGTTCCGTACTTCCAGAAGCATACCAACCTCTCTCTCTCTCTCTCTCTCTCTCTCTTTATATATATATATATATATATATATATAATTTAGCTCTTCGTAAGGAAGCATCAGAATTTTTAATTTTTAACAATTATACCGCCGTAACCGACCATCAGAATTTTTAATTTTTAACAATTATACCGCCATAACCGACCGTTCCTAAAGCAAGTGGCAAATAGTAAATTCACATTTCCAGCTAAATTTATTTCTAAATAAAATAAAACGAAGCGGATAGCATACTACCTATCTCTCGAAAAAAGAAAAAAAAAAAACAATTATACCCCCATAGACTTTATCATTAGACAGCTCAAGAAATCTCTCTTCAATTGAAGTTCATAGTTACACACATTTTGCACCGAGTCTTGTAGAACTTCTAAATCCAAAATATACATAAATGTGCATATAATGTAGAGCTCTCATGCTTCCAAAAACATAAAAGAATTGATGCTTGACCGTTTGACTCTTGATAAAAAATTATAGAATTGAGATAATAATAATCTCCTCCAAAATATAGTATACTCTATGAAAATAATATTAATCTAAAAATTAAAAATGATCAAAAGATTGATCTAATAGTTAAGAAATTAGAAACACCGTATGACCGGTGCACTTTGGGGAGCATCACAGTGCTTTAGTAAGCATCAGTGGACTCTCATTTGCACAAAAATAAAATAAAACAAAAAACTACTCAACAGTACATACACTGAAACATTTACACACTCAAATGATCATGTACATTTTTGGCGACATCTACCAATTTTTTGTCAATTTCGTCGAGAAAATTCAAATTCGAACTTCACATATAGTGAACGCAAAAAGGGCTAGCATAATATACTTCACATATAGTGAACGCAAAAAGGGCTAGCATAATATAGGAAATGGAAGAGATATATATACAACAAGAACGCTAACCTCCACCACACTTAGCTCTCTGTGAAAAGAACTAAAAAATACACAATTCTCAAATATAATTTCCCACCATGTATCTAATAATATACCGTCGGAAATAAAGAAGAACAAAATATTTTATGTGATGAAACAACCACTTCTTCAATCTTAAGATAACATACCAACACTTTACTATGTTAGATACACAGCAAATAAGCCCCAGCTCACTGTGTTATCACCGTACAAGAATACATAGGAGTAGCCGCTACAAATAAACTTAAATAAAACAGCATGTATTAACTGCAATATTTTTTAGAATGTTGCAAACACAAGCCACCAAAGCCCATATCAAAGACAACAGCTTTTGCCGAAATAGCGAACTCGAAATCATAATAAAAAACAGTTCACAAACACACATGAAGAGAGAACGGGCGAAGGTACATGACCATATATGATTACATCTTACAGAATTACATATTCATTCTATAAATCAGTTAAATTTAATAAGCATACGGGCTGTCATTAGCACTAAGAGCTGCATATATAAGGCAGCTATGGGCGGCAACTGAGACCAGCAACATAGAATATATAGACTAAGAAGATATATATTTACATGATAGGTTGAAAAAGTGCAACAAAGTGCAACCCTCTCTTACTATCTTCTTCAGAACATATATTATATATATTTATATATTTAATAAAGAGCAGCAGACAAATTTCACAAGCAAAAATCGAGCAAACAACCAAAACTGTAGTAAAGGAGACCTCCGGAGGAAAGCATCATCCACTAGGAAGATAAGGTAAGGCTTACTACATAACAGCACAACCCCACAACGAAAAGGCTGTTGCTTTTGCCCATTCATTCATTAGTATTACTTTCTGTCCACTTGAAAGGACCTGCATAATGGATGACAGACAAAAGTTAAGTCTTTCTCTGGTATAATAAAGGGGCAAGAAACAGTCGGGAGCTCCTGCTGTGGCACAAAGATAAAATGAGCTTTTGGTCTCAAAAAGTAGAAAAGCTCAGATGCGAAGCTTCTACTTCTGCTACAAGCTACATAAATATATAACATGAAAGCCCATAATTACTTCTTCAAACAGTTATACTTGAAAAGAACTTCCGCAGAAGCCTCAATTGGGCCAAACAGGCCTTTAATTTAGCGTGTATTCCAAACATGTGTCATCTAGTGTATTCTGAAAGCATCACTTACAGTGCCATATCAAAAGGCAACCCTAGCAGTTACTCTAAATCAACTGAAGATGTAAGCAAGCAGCCCTTCAATTCTCTAACAGCTGCCACTTTTTCTTCCGAAGCAGCAGTACTCTCTTCAACCCCTGAGTTTAGTGTGGCTGGATTCATCTTCTGGACCTCCTCTCGTGTATATATGAAGATTTTACGCACCATTCTACAAAATTCGCTGTTTCAAGAGAGAAATTTAGTTGATATAAATGCATTCTGAAGATTAGCATTTCCACATCAAGACAACATGTATAAAGCTGCATAAAATATTGAACACTTACGGCCATGGATCATCTCCAACCAGCATCATATCTCCCTCATCATCCGTGTATACAACCCGCCAATTTTTTAGGGGAGCCTTTAGCTCGCCTTCGAATTCAAACATCCGATCCAACTCAGCAATCAACTCATCATAGTTGTTGAACTTCATAAGGTCCACGGACCTGCCAAGGGCAATTCCCTGCTTATGCACCTGAAAAATAAAAAAAAGTCTCCGCTAACACTAATCCAAAAACTAGATCCCATTAACTAATCTTGAGAAAACTGTACAAATACTTCATAATTGTATACTGCATTCCTTGATAAATATAAGCAACATTGACAACAGCAACACAGAAGAATTTGGTTCCATCCTTCCACAACTCCTGATTTAGAAACTCGGTCATATAGCCTGAATAAAACCAATAATGGGAGTTTTGAAACATTAAATTTTTCAACAGATAAATCCCTTTGTCAATATAAAAATGTTTCACCGAAGATAGGGAATCATGATAAGAACAGCTTATAAGATGATGATGAAAGTCTGATGCTCGTCCTGGGCAAATGTTTTCTCCGAAATTTGTAAGAACTAAAAGCAGTCGATGACACCTAAAAGGTGTTAAACTATTCATTTATAGCAATGCAAGATTCAGTAGACTCCAAATTTGTGAGGAAATGAGAGATCCTTTCTACTTTCAATTCGAAAAAAATAGGGAAAACAAAACCGAATTAAAAAACATATTGATAAAAAGCCTCATAATTTTGCCCACATTCTTGTTCTTCTAGTGTAATGTATGACCCTATAATTACAACGATTCAGCTCAGACTCCTAAATAGAACATGCCACCTTGCTTGTTTACTACCCAAAAATCGTATTAAGAAAACTAACCGCATGCAATCATGATACATGAAAAAAGAGAATATTAATTATGTACGACAAAGTACCTTTGTGCAGCTCCTTGTTGAGCCACCATGAAGTTTGCTCTGAACATCTTTAAAAGATGGTTGACAAGGCTGAGTGTTTTTCTCCATATTACAATTTGTAGCAGCATCAATTGACTTTGTAACCTTGGGTGGCTCAGAATACTTTTCTGTATCTCTCTGCTGTGATTTCTGCCGTGTTGCTTTTTGTAGAACATTCAACTGTGGCTCATAAGGCAAACTGGTTGGTGGAAAGGCTGGTTCAGTTGTCGCAGGACTGCTGTTAATCTGAATCCCAAATAGCTTACAGCTAGCACCTGCTTTAGGTTTCGCAACATCACCTTGAGCTGATGAAGGCTGAGGTTTCGTCGACCTATTTTGAGATAAATTTTCCATTTGACCAGGCACAAAATGGCCAAACCAGTTTGAAGAACTCTGATCAATCCCTGGGCTCTGCAATGCGGAATAAGCTGCTCCCTGGCCACCATATCTACTATTTCCGGTTTTCTGATAAGGTAGCTCGACAGCTTGAGAAGTCAACTGCCCATTAATGCTGAAGGCAGAATTCACAGGCATTAAAGGCCACGAGCTAGGATAGATAGTATTTTTGCCTTCCTGATCTTGATAATGTGTCCTCCACAGATTTACATCACTCAAAGTTGGGTTGAAGAATGAACAAAAACCATGTGAACCACTAGGAGTTTGATAATGTGCTTTCTGAGCTGCATAACGAGCTTTTTCACGCATTGGAGGCCACAAACCAGGCTTTAGAGCCGTGTTCGACTCATTGCTATCAGGAAACGTGTTTTTCAAGGCCGTGACTTCTTGATCTTGCAAGACCCTTGGAAGGCCGTGGTGTTGAGAAGGGTCTGCAGTGACTTTTGAAGAAGCTGGAAGCAAAAAATGGTAGATAAGGCATATGATAATAAAACTCTCCAAATCACTCTAATCTTTCTAAGTCAACATTAAAGTAAGCACCTTCTTTTGTAAGAACTGATGAATCGGGGGAGGATGGAACAACATTAGACCGAAGCCTCTTAGGTCTCGAGAGTGGAAGAGGGTTCATGGGAGGAGGGATAACAGCAGGTTCAATTTTCCATGGAGAAACTCTCTCTGGACGAGGAATAGAAGAAGTTTCATCCCATCTCACCTGAAATTTAAACAACAATATACATCAAACTATCTGACTACAACATAGACTAAGTTGTTAGGAATTACCTTAAGACTCCTCCACTTTGATCCATGCCACCTATTTGGATCGGCATCACCTATCCCCACAATCGTCCCAGTGAACCTGTGAGTAAAAATTAAAAGATTTTAGACCAACATTTTCAAATTTTGGCTCCACGTGACTTCAAATTTTTGCGATGTAATTCCAATTGAGTCACATTGGAATCCGAAACAGCTTATACCTCTGCTCTGGAGCCTCTTCACCCTCAAATCTCATCTTGAATCTCATCCCTATCGAATGGTTGCTCTTGAGGGACTCCATGTATTGGTGATACGGGACAATAAATTCAGACGGACTTGTCCTAGTAGATCACAAAATATTCAAAAAAACATAATAAGAAAAGGGCAAATAGAACAGATTGAATTGGAATTAGACGTGGTTGTTTGTAGAATCCTTAAGTGGCTAGTTGGCCTAGCTTATGCATCTGTTTTCAGCTAAAATCCCCCAGTAGAGCATTTGGCAAGTGGAGGAAGTCTAGAACTAGTCCAGAACTTCCTTTTGTCGTAAGAACTTGAAATGACATATCCAGCCCGATAAGAAGCTCCAATTTGGTGCCTCTTCTACTATCAAGAGAGAAAAGTAATTGGGGCCTTTTTTTATTTTTTCTTGCGACAGCTATCGGGCATATTTCAATACAGTACTTCTCCTAATGCAGCTACTCAAACAGCACTTCAGCAAAGGCGCACTGCACCCTACAGCAAGGTCAAACAAGCACTAAAAAAAGCCTTTACACTCCTTCAAATAATAGCTCCAACAGTGAACTTAACGTGCCATAGGAGATATAAAATTAAAAAAGTCACAAGGAAGCAGAAGGAAACCTAGGTTTATAGTAGACAGTGAACATGGTCCCTGTGTTAACAGCATGCCATGCTGTCGCAAGAACACCAAGGTGCATACTGTGGCTTGATATGACTGAAGAAGGAACATTTGTCTGTTGTCTCATTGCGCGCCGGACCCCAACTCTTAGTTCGCCATTCTCTCCTCTGCAAAGAACACAAATGAAAAGTTAAGTACATTGGGACGATAACGGCATGGCTTACTTCATGTGACAAGAGAAGTTGACCTCAGAAATATAAAAGCATCCCCAGCGACGAGCCGTTTGGAACTAACGAAAACACTCCAGCCACTCTGAAGCAGGTGCCTCCGCGGTTGGCCTAAGAATTTTGAAACCATAGGAGGAAACAAACATATTCTGTAAGAACAAAATCATTTCATTCCAAATGTAGAATTATTTTTGTGAAACAAAATATATATATTATATTTAAGACAGAATAACAAATGCCTCCTCGAACATATAATCACCTTATACAGGCCAGCAGCATCAAAACATTGAACGAAACACAACTTTGTATCCGAAAAAAGAGGAAACACAAAACATGTAGAAAACATGATATCCTTAACTCAACATTTACTACTTAAGATCACTTCTCACTTGTGAACCAACAAACAGCAAACACAGAATTTCTAAGAAATATCACTAAAGACTGAAGGAAATTTGACACAATATTCTCTACTTTCAGGCTCTAATAAGTATTACTAGAACCAACATTTATTTTCACCACCACATTCCACTTGCTCTCTTCTGTTAGCAAAGCGAAAGACATTTGCTAAAACTCCATACCAGGACAATAAAATCAAGAAAAAGAAGACCAAAAGACTTCACTGTAAGATATGGGTGCAACTACCACAGAAATATATGTTAGGAAATAACAGAGCAGCATACACAGAAGGGGAGGAAGCGCACAACGTTAAGAGTGAAATACAGGCTAATGAGATCAGCGAAGAATTACCCCGAAAAATGTGGCGGAAGCGCCATTCGACGCTATGCAAATCCTTAGCCACCAACTCCTGGGAAGGTGGCTGGCGAGTCATATCCTAACCAAGCATAACACACAAGCAACTCGTTTACACAGTAAATGGATAACCAAAACCAAACCAACATATCAACACCAACAACCAACGTATCCCTGAAGCACAGAAGAGGGGCATCGTGTGGACTACTGACCAGAGGGGGGAGGCACTCGTCAGCATGGCGTCGCAGCACGGAGAACCCACCGTGCGTGCTCGTATCCGATGCGGTCAGCGTCTTGCAGAATGAGTGCACGTGCGGCCGCGGCGGGGGCGGCGGCGGCACCGCATCCTTCTCCGCGGAGAACTCGTCTAGCTAAAACGACAAACAGATGGGGTGCGAGAATTAGACAGGATAAATTCTAGCAAGCTATAGCACAAATTCAACAAAAATTACCCAAATCCGCACAAGAATTAAATAAAGTGCGCATCGAAGAGAATTAAGGGATCGCAGCAAAAAGTACCTTCGATTCGGGAATTAGAGTCACCTGGGCGTACACCTCGTCTGTATCCACCTCTGCCTACGGAAAGAGAACAATAACCTCCCATAAGAGCCTCAAGATCGGAAAGAGTGGAATCGGGGGAAAGGGTTTGATCTCGCGATTATACCTTCAATTCGACGTTCATCACTCGACAGAGGATCTTCCAGGGGAGATTGTAGACGGGCATCTGCTGATCCGCGACCTGATTCGTCGAAGCCTCCACCTGATAATTCACCAGAAAATTAAGGCTAAAAGCGCCCAATTGGGAACAAAAGATACCGCATGAAAAGATAGATTTCGGAAAAAAGGTAGGAGGAGAAGGAGATCACGTAGAAGAGGGAGCTCCTCATAGCACGGATACGGAGAAGGGATTCAACCTGCTCTATATGGCCCTGAGGGAAGTAGAACACCAGGTCCTGCACTCGCGGCACCGTCACCAGCGGCCCCGCGCAAGCGTGCCAGAGCTCGTTGTAGAGCGCGTCCTCCGAGACTGCGACGGAGAAGAAGAAACAAAGCCCTAATCAGCCCAGAACAGTAACCCTGGATAAAGCCCCGGAACTACTCCGGCGAAGCTCCGGCGATCAACGGGGCCTTACCGTTCGCGCCCCCCGGAGCGCCCGCGCTGACGTGGCCAGCGTCTCCGCCGGCCTCTCCGCCGCCGCGGCCATCGACGGGCTCGCTGCAACTGGACGAGGAGAAGCTGGGCTCGCTGCGTCCATTGCTCCCCTTCACCGACACCTCCGACGACGCCATCACGAACCCCACCTCCTCCCCCGCCTCCCAAGCTCCAGATCTCTCATCCACACTCCCAATCCAAACCCTCCCTCGCTAAAACCCACCCCCCACCCCACTAAAACCCTAATTCCGGAGATCCAAAAACCCTAAAAAGCAACAAGGAACTACTCTCCTTCCCCGCAACACAAAAACCCTAATCTCCTCTCCAATCCACCCCTCCTCCGCTCGATTTATCCCCCCAATTCCCTCTCCTTCTCTCTCCTCCCCAGCTATTTTTCTTAGGGCGTCAGAGGAAGAGCGCAGAGTCAGAGAAAGAAGACGACGCCCAGTTGCCACAGAAGCTTTGGGACGGTCGTCGACCAAAAACAAAAGAAAGTAAGAGAGAGAGAGAGAGAGAGAGCGAGAGAGAGGGGTTGAGCTTTAACTTAACCGGGGGGTCAAAATCCCCGTGCAATCATCTTAACCCCGGTCAAATTTCCGTAATAGCATGCTCCCTGCACCAGGCTCACCACGTCATCCGTCGACCACCCAGCAATCCACCGTCCACCGCATCGCTTCCGTAAATCTGCAGCGTTCGACGGTCTACGTGGTGGACCGAGTAAGGCAATAATACTTTCCGCTAATTCCAACCGGCTTTGTTGAACCGGACGACACCTTCGAACCGGACCGGTTCGGATCCCCCTCAACGTTGGCGTTCTCACCGAGGGAGAATGGGGCTTTGTCTCGCTATCAATAGGCAACCCCTATTCACGAGAATTGTTTATTTATTTATTATTAATTATTAATTTTTATTCCCTTATTAGGCCACGTTTCGATTGGAGATAAGGAGTGTAATAACTTTTTATCCCCTTTATATTTAAATGCTAATTTTTTATTTAAAAATAGTAATTTTTGGATATTCGAAATAAATTGATATAACTATTTTCATCAACATCTTCATTTTCTATATATAACTACTCATTATTTTTCTCATTTCATATTATTTATCCAAATGTTATTTTTTTTATTTCCGGAAACAATCCAATTTTCATCCAAATGCTATTTTTGTTATCTTCATACTTATACCTATCTCTATTTCTGGTTTATACCCGAACCTTATTTTATTATTATAAAAAACACAATTAATTAATTATATATTAATTTTTATTTATATTTATATATATATATGCGGTATGCGGTCGAGCTGCCTAACTATGGTTACTTTTTATCGTCGCGAAGGGTTAGACACGTGTCCCGCAATGAGAGGGGAGTGCGGGGCCCACTGTCCGATGATGAATCTGGGCCGTCCGATTTCGAAGCGGTGATCGCGCGGCTCGGTGACGCGACCGCATCTCGGAGCATATCCCGAAGCTCCGCGCGAGGTCGTGGCTCGTGATGGGTGGTTACCCGTTAAGCCCACCCCCGCTCTCGCTGCGTGGGGTTCCAATTGTCTACACTGTGGGTTGCATATAAGCCAACAACTGGGCCAATAAGAGATGCCCACGTGGCTTCACTGTGGGGAAACAGTGTCAGCTCAGCTGTAGATTATTACTATTTTAATTAATTAAAATTTGGTGACAAATTTTATTAAATCTAGTAGATTTATTTGTTCTTAGCCGTTAATTATTTTAATCTCATTCATCCAAAATCAATTAACTAAACTTAATAAATATAAAAAATTTAAGAGTTAAGATAGTCTCAACCGAAGAATAACAATTTAAAAGTTGAGATGTATATAGTTCGGAAGCTCTCTTTATATTTTATTTTAACAAAAATAAATAAATATGGCGTATTTTTTTTTCTTTCACATATCTTTCAAGTTATATTTGATATAACTTTGTGTGAACCGTTTAAAATAGTTAACAGGTAAGAATTAATAAAACTATTAAGTTTACTAAAAAGTTTAAAATTAGGGGAGCAATTTCGAAAAGTTCTATAGTTGAGGTGGTCTCTGTGCATTTTCACTCTCACTCTAGTCAAGTCACGTGGGCATCTTCTATTGGTCCATTTGTAAGATTATTATAGATAAACTATAAACTTCTGGCGTGTGGAGAATTTGAAACCCGCTACGTTTCGCTTCTCCTAATGCTCACTTTATTATTTTATTATATATATATATATATATATATATGTAGGGAAATATTTATATTTATATGTATATTTATATTTATATTTATATTTATATTATATATGTATATGGTTTTTGCGACGTTTCGGTGTGTTCTCGTCGAATGTAACGCCATGTCGTTTTGATTAGGCCGGGATTAGCTGCGAGCAATGAACAGCAAACCGCATGGAGTGCCGCCACGTGGCGATTTGGTGAGATATGATTGGACGAGGCACGACGCAGTGCGTGTTTGGTGTTCGTGGGCGTGAACGCTCCCTGCGTTCGTGCCCCCTCGGCGGCGTTGATGGGATGGCGCGGCCCGAGTCTCGTGACTCCGCGGGTCTCCGGCACGTGCGGGAAATCCGCGTACGAGGTCGCGCGGGGCACGTGGGCCCCACCCGCGACACGTGCGGCGAGCACCGCCGATGCCACGTCACCAAAAATATTTTCCTTTTTAGCAATCACGCCACTCAAGTACTCAACTATAAATCATGTTATGTTAATGTTAATAATAATAAAGGAATAATTAAATTTCAAGAAATATCGTGATTAATTAGGTCGCGCCACGTAGGATATATTAGTACCCTTAATCTCGACCGTCCGTGACAAATGTACGGTCCGAGATCGAGCGGTGGAAAACGGGTTAGGTGGGACGAGCCCCCGGGGCCCACACGTGTCCCCGGTGCAGCCGACAACAACTGCCCGAGGAAGTGGGCCCCGCGACTGCCCCCGCCCCATTGGACAACCAAGCCCGGTCCGGGGTGGGGCCCACTCCCTGGCCCCTCACCCGCAGACCGGAACCCAACCCCGGTTCAATTCCCTCTCCTTTTCCTTTTTTGGTTTTNCCCCCCCCCCCCCCCCCCCCCGGCGCCCCGAGCGGTCCACGTCACCCTTCCCGGACGCCAAATCGGATTTAAACTATAATTTACCGGACGCCAAACGGAGATCCCAATCCGGCTAATTCCCCCCGCCACGTCAGCACCTAGGCCGACACACCAGCTCCGAAACGTGTAACCCCCTACGCCGTCGAGAGCGGCCACGTGGCGGCGTCTCCGTCGAGCCCCCCTCTCGGCGGTTAACATACCGGGGATGTGGGCCCCACGAAACAGCCTCACATTATTACGACCGCCCGTTCCGCGCCGCACGAATCTCGCGTGACGGGACCGCGCTTCTGCGTAACGGCCGACACGTCAGCACGAACCGGGATGACGTCATTATTACGACTTTTTCCGCCCTCATTTAATATTTATTTTATTAAAGCGAGAAAAAAGGAAACGGGGGGTCGCTATCGGTGTTGGAGGGGAGGACACAGGCCTTTAATCATGGGATTATGATGGGGATTAGCACGGGATTAAAGCTAATTAATTAAACGCAATAATGCTCCCCCTTTTAGGTGCCCTCTCGCGCCACCGCGAGTCCTCGAGGCTCCGATCACAAAAACAATAATAATAATAATAATAATAATAATAATAATAATCATACTCATTTTTATCTAGTGTTATTTAGCTCTTTTAATTCGGTTTTATCCCATCCTTGTTCTAATTTGTATCACATGCTAGTAAGGTCTAAAACGCGTTGAAGGGTCGTGATAAGAATATTTGTCCCATATTTAACAAAAATTAAAATTTTGAGATATATATAATATAAGAAAAATGACACAAGAAATTCTCTCACGGGAGACTATTTAATTGACTTCATATATTATATACAATGCACGAATTTTAGAGTAACAATTGATGTTTACTATTATACCTATTTCTTCTCATAAAATTTTTCTTGGATTTTTTTCACCCACTAGCTTAAGATTTTCCATAGAATTTTAGCAACTATTTTAAGATAATATCTGAGCGCATCACCCATTCTTTATAATTTTTAAACTTCCTAAAAATATATTTTGCTGCCAAATAAGTACAACAATGTGGGAAAAAAAAAAGATTTGCCCTTTGCAATTTCTCTTACATTTTTTTTTCCATAAAATTTTTAGATTAACAAATAAAAATTAATAAATAATATCGGATGAGTATTCGGTTATATATAGTTGCAAATTATATATAAAAAGAGCAAATCCTACTACAGGAGGGGTCCCACACCTTCCGCCCTATTTTCTTTGCGAAGCGGAGCTGATTCGAAATGAGTTAGATTTTATTTTATTTTTTTGCTCCCAACTCCCGACTTATTCGGGACGATTCGAGACGAATGTAAATTTTTGACGGATCGAGACTGATACGAGGAAAGTGAAGGATAGGAACGGGATCTCCACTAATCCGGATATATTTGCATTTTTTATTAAACTAAGAAGGGTGTAATTTCAAATAAAAAAATAAATAAATTATAGGGTGGTATTTTAAAGAGAGAAAAAAAATAAAAAAAAAAAAGAAGAAAACGTGTGAGCAGTTACGGATATATTGGGGGACCGCGGGAGCAGGGAGACGTCGCTATCGGGGGCCACGTGACATCACGTGCGCGGGGCGAGGGGGTACGTAACGGACGGGCGAGATTCGGCGATGGCGACGGTCCCGGGCCACCCTACGGTGGGAGATAAGGCGTAGGTGGGGACCACCGGGGTTGTGAATGCGCAGTGATTCGTGTATCGTGCCCGCGAAATAATTGTACTCCGAGAATCCCCGATCGGCGATCCTCGGCCGTCCGATCCGTCATGATGACATGTCTCCCCACGGTCCGGGTACGGCTCGAGGTGGAGTTACTGCACCCGACCGGCTACGGACCGGACCGCCCCAATTCGTCCGGTTCGGTTCCGTAGAGATAAACAGATAATTATCTATATACCCCCCAAAATATTCCAAAATATCTAATACACCCTTTTCATTTTTGGTTCAAATATACCCCTCCTATATATCTTGATTATTAAAAAGTAAACCCGCCATTAGTACCCGTAAAGTGAGTAGAGCTACTATACTATTGAAAGCACAAAGGATATGGTACTTTCGACTTTTTGGCCCTTAAATCAACCCTTTTGATAATTTCTAACCTTTGGATTAATACTGTTATTCTCTAAAAATCACTAAACTCTAGAAGTACTACTCAACCTTATTAGGGAAGACCGCAATCATTCCAACGGTACAATTCTTGATCCAAGGATCAAAAAATCGACAGCATCAAATTCTCTATGCTTCCGATAGTATAGTAGCTCTACACCCGGTTAAGTCACCTCGAGTTAAATCTGAGTTAAACTTCTATAAGAATTACAAAGAAATCAAGATACCTAACGTCGGTGACGGTAAAAAAAACAGTATATTTGAAAAGGTAAAATGTTAAAATACTTATTTTGTCCATAATTTAAAATAAATAAAAAAAATGGTGACAATAGAAGAGAATATTTGAAAGAATAAAATAGTAATTTTACAGAGATAATGATTGTTCCTAATGGTTCACGTTAACATAATAGGGTATATTTGAAGAACTTGTAACGTTAAAATAATATTTTTTATATTAGTTTTCTAAACGGAATGAATAAAAAAGTTTGAAACTTTTTATGGATATATAAGTAATTGCGCTAAAAATGGAAATGTAGAAAATTTACTTACACAATATACTATTTTGGTTTAATTATTCATTTTTTTAAAAATTATGAAGGTAAAGATGTATAAAATTTATTTGAACTTTTGATTATGTGGATCTTGACTATCCAACCTTTCAGTTTATTTGATTTGATTCAGATAATAATACTTTGACTCTAAAATTTTAGCTAATTATTTATTTTAATAAAATTATCTTTGTGATAAATGCATGGAATATACTAACTGAACCTATAAAGATAAAAAACATATTCAAATTTTGACAGATTAACTAGCCAAATCTAAATAGTCTACAGTTCAGATAAGTTGCGTACGAATTACCTTTTTTATTCTAATATCTAAAATTTTCAATTTTTTGAATATAAGTTTTGCGATTGCTTTCCGATACAAAATATAACCTAATTGTTTATTTTTATCTTAGTTATATAAATTGTATAGAATATACTAACTAAGTCTATAATAGGAAAATACACATTTGAATTTTAAAATGACAAAATTCATCAATTGATTCACAACAAACAATTAAAATATTAGGTAACAAAATAAAAATTTGTAAAAAAATTAATTGCCAGTTAAAAATTAGTGATAGTTGAAATAATTTCTATACAATTTTACCTTCCTATATATAATCTGGTCCATCATAAAATAATTTCTTTAGTATTTCACATTCTGAAAGATCTTTAACACCTAAAAAATGAAAATAAATCATAATTTTTGAAAGAAAAGGCCACAAACACTTTTAATGTTTGCCCAAATATTTAATTCATCATCTGAATTTTCAATATTAAAACGCTAGGGTAAACCTTCATTTGCCACCATGTGTATTTTCACTTTATTGCACTTAACTATTTTATGATTTTAAATATTAAAAAAATATTGACTAGCAAATTAATTTTTAATGTTTTAAACTTCCAATGGCTAAGTGCATTTGGCTAAGTATTTTCAAAGTTTTTTGCTTTATTTTTTTTCTGAAATTCTGCATCTTATATTTTTTTTTAAGAGAATAGATAACACGCTATATGCTTTGTTCAATTTTCAGAAATAAACTCATATGAAAATGTGAAACAGCTGGTCTTCGAACTTGGGACTTCTGATACCGACCGTCAAGTTCTTAATTAACTACGCTAGATACGATTGGTATTCTGCATCTTATGTTACACTCTTCACGCTGTTTATTTTTTGAAAAAAAATTTCAAATACCTCCGCGTGGTTCACCATTTGTTCACTTTAGTACTCTACAATTTAAACAGTATTATTTATACTTCATTTTAGATTACAGGAAGATATTACGTGCGGTGGAAAGTATGATGAAAAAATATTCTGTTTATTTCTATATATAATATTTCTGCAGTCCCACCAAAAAATACAAAAATATATTTTTATATATACTTTTGTCCTAACTTATTGTTATCTATTAGCGTTAAATGAACTTCAATACCAAACGAGTTCTAAATTGCATTGTAGGTTTTTTTTTTTTATTTTTCGTTTTTATTATACCCTTTGTTAACATTCTCCGTTAAAATCTATTATGTGCCGTTCATGTGCATCGGAGATATCCGATAGAAAGTGATTAAAAAAAAGCATAAGAATCCAAAAAAAAAAGAAAAAAAGAAAAAAAGAATGGGACCTCTTAGAGTTTAGTATTTTTTGCCTTCAAACTTTAAGCTATGTGAAACTTTAATTTCTTGATTGTTGGCTTGAACATTTTTTATTTTTGCAATCATATTTTACAATATAATTTAAATGACAAAATAGTGACATGTTGTTAATGTCGTATATCTGAGAGACACCATGTTATTCGGCCAACTAAATTACATCGCGGAACTTGATTGTAATAATTTATAAAGTTTAAACCAAAAATTATAATAAGTTATACAGTTTGGGGACTAAAATATCGAGAGTCTCATACCTTAAGGACCAAAAGTGCTATTTAGCTTAACTAAAATTATGTAGTTCTAAAAAGTCAAAAATTAAGGAGGTTTCCATCCAAAAAAGAACAAAGTAGAGGGGCAATTTCAAAATTGCCAATCATTGGGGCGTCTCTGTGCATTTTTACCTTCTAGGGGTCTAGATTATGATTGGAAACTACGATTGGGCGCTTGGGTGATGTGGTGCACACGGTCCAGCTAAGAATCTCGCCAATCCATGGCCTGCGAATTGGATTCCAGATCAGCGGCCCAGATTACTCAGCTGGACAGCGTACGTAAAGGAGCGGTTCACTGGGACCTCACGTCCGGACCAATAGATGTCATCCACGTGTCACCCAACTCTGTTTTCCTATTCCGGCCCTTCTGGTCTTTAAAAGAGATAAGGTCACGACAATTTAGTACTTAAAATTTAAATTTATTATAATTTTTAATTTTTAATTATTATTATTAAATTATAAAATTTAGTTTTTTTTGTTAAATATTAATAAATTAGTAATGTGTAAGTGATATGAAAGTATTGTGATTCATGATGCGACAATAATTAAAATATTATATCACTTTCTTATCAATTATATATCAATATTTAGTCAATTAATTGAATTGCTGAAATTTGATTATAATAATTTTAAAAAATTGAGCCAAAAATTATAATAATTTAATATATGAGGATCAAAATGTTACACGAATTTGTAGTTTGAGGACCAAAAATATAATTTATCTTTCTGTGTTTTAGAAGGCCAAAAATCTTAGGAATAATTTCATAGATGCCCTTCTAGAAACTATTAATTTCACCAATACCCTTCTAAAATTGATAATATCATAAATACCCTCCAATATATTAAAAATTATCATAAATACCCTCTATTAGTTAAAATCCGTTAAGACCTGTATGAAACGGAGTTAAATTTTTAAAATACCATTTTTACCCTTTATCTCTTATTAATAGTAGAAATACTAAGAGGTATTTCAAGATATTTTTTGTAAATTTAAATTTGAGTATTTAATATATCATATTAAATTAAATTATTAATATATATTAATTATTAAAAAAATATAAAAATTATATTTTATATATAGTATGTTTTTATCTGATTTTGGTTTTGTTTTTTGGTTTTGAATTTCGGTTCAGCTTCAGTTTAAATATAGACTAAACGTATAACTGAATTTAAATATGGATAATTCCTGAACTTTTTTTTTCATTTAAATTTTTATATATAATTATTTATTCGATAAAATATAAATAGAGCCACTAGATTTGATAAAATTATCAAAAAATTAAAAAAATCTCATTTTTTTATACACTGAAATTAGTTAATTTTTTAGAAAACTGATATCACCTAAAAAAATGAAAGTTGAGGGAGTTGTTTCAAAATGGCATATAGTTGAGGGGGTCTCCATACATTTTTACTTAAGAAAAACTTAAGGGTAAATAAGTCATTTTAAAATTTAACCCAGCTTTAACCATTTAATAACTATGGTAAAGCTAATATAACTAACAGTAGAGATATTGATGATAATTTTCTGTATTTACAGGGTATCCGTGATATTTTAAACTTTATAAGGGTACCTATAATATTTAAGACTTTGGGAGGGGTATCCATGAAATTGCCCCAAAATCTTAAAGGGATTTAATTCTCTCTGTTTTATATAATAAAATTACTTTTAACATATAAAATTAGACGTTTTTAAAAGATGTATTATCAAAATATGCTTTTTTTTGGCAACAGATATTGGAATTTAGGAGTAATATCTAATATACCCTTCAAAATCCTTGAAATATCTTACTCTTTTTTTTTTATTTTAAGAATCGTTAGTTCCCTGTAAAATTACTATTTTTGCCTTCTCGAATATTCTCTTCGATCGTCATCAATTTTTCTTATTTGTTCTTAAGTCGATAGTAAAAAAATATTTTGAAATTTTGTCTTTTATATATACTATTCTAACATCATTAACTTTTCTTATTTACTCATAAAAGAGTTTGATTTTTTTTAATTCTGATAGAAATTTAACTCTAGTTTAACCCGAGATGACTTAACGAGTAATAACACCGAAGTTATTTTTAAATAATTGAGAAATATTAGAAGAAAAATATTTTCTAACCTTACTCTAATTTAAAGTACAAAAATTCAAAATACTTTTTTTACTCCCAACTTAAGAACAAATAAGAAAAAAATGATGACGGCCGAAGAGAATATTCGAAAACGCAAAATAGGAATTTTACATGGATATCGATTATTTCTAACCGTTCATAAATAAAATTTAACTCTAGAAGTATATTTAAAATAACTTGAAATATTAAAAAGTTAATTTTAATATTAGCTTTCTAAGAGGGGTGAATAAAAAAGTCAGAAATATTTTAAGGATATATAAGCAATTGCCCCTTGAATTTAATTACTTTAGTTGAGGCTGTACAAGAAGGCTCAACTGCAGCTGCGACTATACTCAAAATTGGCTGCAGTTCCAATTATAGGAATTGCGAGGATAGTTTTACATTACATATTATAAAATAATAAATTTTATATATAAAATTCTCAACTACATGAAAAAAAATAAATTATTTACAGCTATAATATTTTTTAAGACATCCAATCAAGCAAGATGTATATAGTTATAATTACTGTAATTTCAATAGTATGCATCTTAGCTGTATTGCATCTACAAATAAATCCAACCGAACAACCCTTCATTGAGAAGTAAGATAGTTTGATAAGTCACGTAATTCATTCTATCCATAAATTTTAAAGTTTTGTTATATTATTGGATCGAGTCTATGTCCGAATTTTCACTACGATATTGAATGGCAGAATTATTAGCCTCTTTTTAGATGCATGAATATCCAATTCATATAAACATCCTTTTGAATTACTCAAGAAGTTGATTGATTAAGAGTGTGATTAAAATCCAAAATAGATGCCATATTCAGTTTTTAGACTTTTTTTTTTTTTCTGAAATAAAATAAATTATTTTATAAATAAAATACGCCATCTTGTTAAATCATGAGTGTCGAAAATTTTTAAACAGCAAAAGTCAGATTCTTTAGTTTTAATTATATATATATAAAAAATTTCATACCTAAATAATTATTATTGAATAATTTATTTCGACATTCAAATGGAGCCTAAGAGAGTAGGGATGCAAGCGGGTGCGGATCTGGGAGCCCCGTTTTCTTGTCAGGACGGGCTTATTCAAGAGGGATTAATTTTTATCGTATTTTTTGTTTTCACTTACCGCACTATTCATAACGAATGAAAAGAGAAAGGAGTCTTCCGCCTTTCGCTCTATTTTTTTTAATGGATTAGAACGAACTCGAGACGAATTATTATTTCTGTATTGTAGTTTTTCATTTACTATTTCATTCAAAACGAACTCAGATAGTGAGCTCCGCAACTCTAAATCTAGAGTCCAGTTACGGTGCTTCCAATAGCACCAAGCATTTGGTGCAATTAAATTTTCCACCACCAGATCTATCTCCTGTAGATCACGCTATTCCACCAGCCATCCACTAAACTCTAGGGAGATCACTATCGTCATAACCTTACAAACTTTCAGTCAAAGACCAAAAATTTATGAGCATTACGTATTAATAACCAAGTGCTATCAGAAGCATTCTAGCTGAGTTCTCTGAGTCTATTTGCATTCATCTCTGGAGGTCCCATCCTCATTCAAGTGGTTTTTTTTTTTTTTTAGAGAGAGGTGAGAGGTGGTGGTGGTGGTGGTGGGGGGTTAGGTCGGGTACGCGGGAAAGGACAGGGGGGGAGTGGCAGCAGGGCGAGGGAGGGAGGGAGGACCACCGACAGGTGCTAAAACTGATCATGGTGCCCCCTTCAGAGTGGTGGGCCCCACCCACGCGATCGGACGGTCCGCGTTGGATACCGAGCGGAACCCGCACTGGGCCGACAGCGCACTCAGACCCATCACCCCCAATTGGGCCAAACGGGCCGTATTGCTTTGACCGGCTGCTCCCCGCACCTGGTCTGCCACGTCATCTCTGGACCACTTACCTCATCTCCTCTTCCGTTTATATGGTTTTTGGTTCGGTTCGATTCGGTTCAGTTCGGTTCTAAAGATTACGGAAAAAATCCGACAACACTTCTCAAAATCGAGCCAAACTGAAAATCGAATAGTAATATTATTGTCATTTTTTATCGAGTCGAGCTCCCGTGTTTTCAAAAGCACAGGAGCATTTATGCTCGTGATTGTCTTAGTCATTGGATCGCCTCAAAATTCGTGCAACACTGTTAACACTGTGTGTTCTGTAAAGTCTCATTTACTAGTGTTGCACGGATCTTGAGACGATTCGATGGCTAAAAAAACATGCAATTGCAAGCGCATATGTTCGTGTGCTTTCCATATATTTAAAAAATTATATATATATATATATATATAGAGTGAGGCTACTATGCTATCTGGAGACGAGCCTTCCGTGCTTCCAGCTCATTTTCGATATTTGCGACTTTCGAATCGTCGATCGCTTCGTTTAAACTTGATCTAGAGTATTTGGAGTACCTAGAAAATAAATTTTATTATTTTTCGATATCATTTGCCTAGTGATCGATAGACTCAAAATCAACAAATTTCAATGGCGGTAGTAAGCCGTTTGCAAGTTTAACGGTGTAGAAATATCCAAGTCACGTGAAATTGATAGAAAATTCTTTATACTATATAAAACAAGATCAATATCTTTGATTTAAAATTTTAATGTCATATTATTACATTTGTAAGATTTTTATTTTCAGCCGTTGATTTTGAGCCCTTCGTTCTTCACTAGGCAAATGATATCGTAAAATCGTAAAATTTATTTCCTAGGTACTTCAAATACTCTAGATCAAATTTAACGGAGCCGATCGACGATTCGAAAGTCGCAACATCGAAAACGAGATGGAAGCACGGAAGGCTTCGTGCTTCCGATAGCATAGTACTCACTCTCTCTTATATATATTATATATTATATATATATATATAGTCCGGCTACTATACTATCGATAGTACCAAGCTCTTGGTACTATTGAGTTTTCTACCGTTAGATCTACCTGTTGATCATTTCCACCCGTTAGATTATACTATTAAACCAACCACCCACTCAACCCTAGGGGACCACTATCAATTTAACCGGGGACCACTATCATCCTAACCGCACATCCTTTCATCCAACGGCTAAAAACTCAATAGTACCAAGGGCATGGTACTATTGATAGTATAGTAGCATAATTCTATATATATATATATATATATGTGATCAAATCTTGATCGCATTTCAACGCACTTTTTAAAATTCGATGTTGGATCAAATTTCTTATGTATAATTTTCATAATGATCAATTTTGGTTCTTCGGTTTTAAAATAATTTATTAAAATACAGAAGTTTTAAAAGCTAAGAGCTCCGACTTTTTTCACGTAAAAAAGGGGTTCGGTTATTTCTTAAAAAAAAAAAAAAGGGGGTTCGGTTTGAGAATTTCCTAAAAAATGAATAAAACCAAACCGAGTACATCCCTACTTTGTCTTCTTCCCACTTCTGCTAAAACTTTCAAATGCCATCTATAAGGCATCTAGGCGGGGTGGGGGAGGATCAGGAGTTCGGGTTCCGGACTGGCGGACTTTGTATACAGAAATGAATATTTGTAGAGGCGCAATGTCAGTAATTTTGAAATTTTTCGGCCTAGCTCAAGTTTCTGACCGAACTTCGCTAAACGGACAGTCAAAAATATATCAATTCAGTAACTCCTGTGGGAGTTGATCAGCATTTCCAAATCACTGGAGTGAGTTCTTGATTCTGCAAAAAAAAAAAAAAAAAAATCTATCTGAACCTTCAAACGGAAACTATCTCATTGAACTTTTTTATTTTTTATTTTATTTTACATTTTACCTTTAGTTGTTTAGAATTATTTTCAGTTTTGTTTTTTCCCACTTCTGAAAAGATATGGATGGTATCCCCCACAACTCTAGGCCATTTTGGAATGACCCTCTCGCATTAAGCTTTCTTTTTTTATTAAGGCCTCATTATTTTTACTTTTTTAAAATAAAAATAAAGTAATTTTATCTAATATATTAATAAGTTTATCTAATCTGTAACTTTAATTACTTTTTTAACTGTTAGGAGCCGAATTCCGTCCTCTTTGACCCGATCAAAGATCCTCCTCGGGAAGCGCGTCGGGGTGATGAGCGGCTGCGGATAGTGACCATCGAAGTTTGCGCCCTTCGACTGGATCAAGCAATTCGGCTGATGAGGGATCGAATTAGCCTGGTCCGAAAACTCTTTTCACTCTTTGGTTCGGCTGGATGAGCCGAATATGCGGGGAAAGTCGGAAATTAAGCCAGGAGATGAGTCGAATGGCTAGCACAATACAAAATCTAATCGGCCTGAATAGCCGAACGTGACTTTCTATTGAATAGAAAATGGAAAAGTACAAGAACAAGAGAGTGATGCCCGTGGGGCAGACAGACTCCAAGTATATTCTACAAGAGAGTGATGCCCATGGAGCAGACAGACTCCAAGTATATTCTATAAGGGAGTGATGCCTATGGGGCAGACAGACTCCAAAGATCTAAGTTACAAGAACTACTCATAGGAAAAGCAGTAAATACGAGAAAGAAAGATGCAGAAAAATAAGGGTGGTCTTTTGTGCGCGGGGGCAAAGACCTTTATTGCACGCTTCAAAGTTACTATTTATAGCCCACATTATTAGTTGGTTGAAAGTAGTTGGGGGGAGTGGTTGTAATCATGATCGTGGAAGTTATACTAACTCCTCATGGAAGTTATACGCCCCAATCTTCAACCGTTCTCGTCTTCTTGTCCTTCAGGCGCCTTACTGCCGACTCCTGGTGTACCAGGTGTCCTTATTCGCTCATACGTGGGTTAGGTCGGCTCAATTTTGGTATCAACAATGCCCCCCAAATAGTCTTTCGAATGAACATGTAACGACCCAGCCCACTAGCAACAATAACTCGTTGGGCCCAAACCACCAGCCCAAAATGCTTAAGCCCAGTTATTATTACTAGTGTCTAAGTCTCTTATAAACCCAATGACAATCCCATTCCCATTCGATGTGGGACTATTGGAGTGTCACAGAACATTCGGATGACTATTGGTGCCAAATCGACTGNTTGTAAACGGTTTTTTGGGAAGGTTAGAAATATGAAACGTCGTCTGGAGCAAAACGACAGCCCGGGTTTCACATGGCCATGTGAAAAAGCACAGTGGCCAATGAGCTGATGCGTCTCCGTTTGGGTTCTCGTCTAGACAGTCAAAGCGGGTTTCACATGGCCATGTGAAAAAGCACAGTGGCCAATGTGCTGATGCGTCTCCGTTTGGGCTCTCGTCTAGACAGTCAAAGCGGGTTTCACATGGCCATGTGAAAAAGCACAGTGGCTAAAGTCGTACACATTGGCCACTGTCCAGCGAACGACATGGCCATGTGTAACGAGGTCTGGACTAAAAACCGAGGCAGAGCTAAAATAAAACGCGACTAGCTACGGTTTTGGGAAGATTGTGAAGATCTTGAGTAAAAATTGGGAGGGTTGTCACAACCATCCAATTAACCTTGAGCGGGTTAATTAGGTAAGCGCGTGAAATCAGTCAAACGGATTTCAAGCAGTAAAAGATAGATCCAAAGTTATGCAATGTACATGAGCATATACATATCTCTGGTGGAAAGAAAACCTAGAACCATAAAGAAAACTCCTCAATCATAACATAGTGGAATACGAAATGAAGGGAACAGATCAATATAAAGAAAATGAAACCAAATCTACTATCTTGAAATGAGCGAGACTATAGCAATCAAAAATAATAAGATAAACAAGATAAAGAACAAAAATGAAGACGAAATAACATCTGCGGAATATACACATCTGTATACCGCCCAGACCCGTACGGTGGCCCTCCCGGAGGCGACCAGGGCCCCGCACTGTATCTCTGATGGGCTCAACCAAAGTGTAAAACCAAATCAGCGTATGGGAAATCAATAGTAGAAAACATAAAACTACTAAAATCGTAATACTTGTACAATTTACTTACTTCATATTCTATGAAATATAAAGTTACGTTCTGAATATCAAACTCTAGCACATTACATTTCTCTTCTTTACTACGTTTTTACATTTACTAAAAGATTCACATTAGATAATGAAAGTGATAACCGATAACGAACGGGAGCACGTTCAGTAACACATACGAAGGCGAATACGTTAAATATGAGATAGACATGGACAACAACTCGGAACCCGCCTGTTCCCTCCGAGACAGGCAAGCCGCAGACAAGCTGCGCGAGCTTGGCCGGTTTTCCTAGCCCGAGCCCTGCACTGTAGTCGCCAAACGGGTGACCTTTGATAACTAATTATCAAGAGTGCGGGGGACAAACAATAAAAATAAAGTCTCGGAAGGTGCGGCCCACTCCGAACCCTAGCACCGTTCCCATAACGGAGCTCGATCAACACTCCTCGAAGCGATAAATCCACCAAGTGGATAGAAAACAAAATAAACCTCTCCTTCTCTTAAAACATGGATTACATCTCTGGTGGGAAAACATATAGATCGAGAACATGACCTCTAGAACTACATAATTGGAGATATCAAATACAATCAACTAATCAAGAAAATAGATAGGTGAACGAAAATCTTAGATCAATTTTAGTACGAGACTATAGAGATCTACAACAGACAACAACAAAATTAATAGCGAAACAACATCTGCGGAATATACAACATCTGTATGCGGAATATACAACAAAATTAATAGCGAAACAAATAACAACAAAATTAATAGCGAAACACACAACACCGTAATCACCTGTACCGTAGGAGTATCAACACCTAACCTAGTATGAGTGGATATCAGAATACGAACTCCCGCCAGCGAGGGGGAGCTCGTTACTCGAAGCCTCAACACTAGTGATCCAGCATCGCTCATATAGGGGTCTTTTGCCAGGGTAGCCCAGCATCGCTCATAGAGGGACTAAAATCCTTAAACAAACCACTCAAAACCCCGATTTGGATGTCGAATCGGTTCTCCTAACCTATAATCTTTACCGTTAACCATACGTAGTACTCGTAGGTTATATAACCAATAGTAAAAACAAGTCCGTATCATCGACGTAAACTAATCTTTACCGATGGATAGATAGATAGATAGACAAGAAAGAAGATGAATACGGACCAATCTGTATCACCTTTTCAGCCGCCCCAGCCGTCGGTTTGGGTGACCCTTAAAAGATCATCAAGAGTTGGGTGCTAAAAAATCTAGGCCCGGGCTCACTCCGCCAACTCCTAGCGCCGTTCCCGTATCGCGGGATCCATCTCCTGTGGGCACAATCACCATGGAACAAGTAGAAAACCAATACTACTTTCCACATTACCTTACATTTATACATTTACTACAATTAAGTATATAAAAACCTACTACCTATACATTCCACATACGTTTTCTTACATTCAAGTACCTTTCGAACATAAACCAATTTACATTAGTTCTATGTACACACCTATATCACCATCATCATGAAAGTGAAAACCAACAACGAATGGGAGCACGTTCGGTACATATAGACATAAAAGCAACGCGTTTAACAATATGTACAACTATGAACATATACACATCGGAACCCGCCTGTCCTCTCCACGACAGACAAGCCGCAGACAATTGCATGGGCTTGGCTGGTTTAACCGCCAGCGCCCTACACTGTGAGTGCGGACGGTAACAGCAAAAGAGAAGGCACAAACGGCAACAGTTTCATCCTTAGCTTCGTAGGAGGTTTGCCAAATCCGTGTTACCTAGGGAGGGGAGTGGCGGTGAAGAAGATAGCAGCAAAATAAAAAGAAGCAGCGGTATAGACCAATAATATCTAATTAGGTGGTACCGCTTCGCAAAGCTCGGCGGTTAAGGATATGGGGGTGCTGATAGGTAAACTGATATATTACTGTGGAGATTGTCGGTAAAATGGAGATACGTACATTCGACAATTCAAAAAGACTACAAAAATGAAATTAAAATAGATGGACACTAAGATAGATCGTAATAGGAAAAAAAGAGAAATTAATTGCGGAAAAAAAGTCCTTTCCCTATCACTAAAGCTTGTCAACAAGATGCAAACAAGCGAAAACGCAACCAAAACACGATGATATTCATGAATACGTTGAGACACAATAACTTAAATCTAGATAAACTTTAAATTTACTTATAATATAGAGAAGTACACAAAGAGGATATTAATGTCTGTATATATTAAATTACCTAATATATACACATAATTCATTTAATTTTATATGCTGATACAATTTTGTATGGCAGCGACACATTAGAAACCGTTGAACGATAAACGGACGTCTATACCCAAGAAGGTAATTACAACTACAGTTAAAAACAGCCAACGAAGCGTTATAGACGCACGTTAAAAGGAATGGAGGAGACTCCAAGGCGTACTGTCATGTATGACTACCAGCTAATACAAGAGTACAACTACACCTTCATGGATCTTCATCGGCTAAATACCTCTATTAATGGACAGTACCACGAGGTAAAAGACTCCGCTTAGTTTGGGCTCTCTTACGGCGTACACATCGATAATTCTCTGAATCATTACTTAACCCGAAACTTCAATCTCTACAATTAAAACTCCTGTTCTTTAAAATATTTTTGAATATACTAGCATATGTACTACTCGTAAACCTTGAAGTTCTACTCATACTTTACGAATTAAGCCTGAAACTTGAAGATTTTTTCAGGATATTAAAAAATTAACTTCTTCTTTGTTTAACAGTTACGGAACTGCCTTTAGTTCCTTTCATAACCATCTAGAACACGGAAGTAATCAGAGGGATTGCAACTAGGCTACCTTCATCTTGGGTGATCTGTAGGCTGTTGTAGTTTACGACGTCTTTGTTGTTGTAACTCATCGCTACTAGGCCTTTGCGGAAAACCAATAATGTTCTAGATCGCAAAGAAGACAAACTGCATCTTCTGGTCTAAGTTCAACAAGAGAGAAGAAAAAAAAAAGGGAATAAAAGGCATGGATGATTCATACAAAATCCAACCAAAACGTAGAGGTAAAAGCGTTACAGAAACAGATACAAATCCGACCTAAACGCAGTATACAGATACACAGAAAGTACAGCAAAACAGGAATGCAAACACAATAGGAAAATCATTTTAATTCGCGTAAAACAGATAACAACGAAGTAACAACAAATATAACAAAGGAGACGAGTTTAAATACTATACGAGATAGATGATGTATCATTTTTTTATTTAATATAACGATATGATTCTTATAATCCCCCCCCTCTTTTGTATTAGTTTATTGTGTTTTTTAAAAGATTGTATCTCTGATAACGTAGACCATGAAGAAGAATTAGATGATATTTCGAAATAAAATAAATATTAAAAGAAGAAAGAAAAACCTGTCTTATAGAAAAAAATTCCATAAAACTGTGATTTGACATTTGGAACAATTACTTAAAGAATTATTATCTTGTATACACCGTTACGTCTAGGTTACGGGGAATAAAGAATTATTAGTTTGTTAAGTTTTCATCAACGAATATTGATCTTCTCTTATAATCTTATTCTTCTCACGTTATTAAGTAAGTCGTACAAGAAAACTAGTTCACGTCACAAACTGGTGTATTTTACTCTTTGGTAAATCAAAACAACTCTCATTGTGGTTACTTAACTGTCCTATATGACTATATTAAAAAAATTTTTTTTGTAGATTCTTTGGATAACATGTATAGAGTTTTGATAGTAGCATGTTATTTTCGATTTTAACAAGGTTTACAACAGCGTATCACCAACCTTTTTATAAATGGGGTTGATGAACCTCAGTTTTTGAAGAAACATATTAGTCATCCCGAAACTTTTGTTTCTCTTTTTTTTTTTGTTCATCTTACATTGACACTACTTTGGATCTGAGTATTTTTTGTTAGTCAAACGAATGACTCTGACACCGTATTGATACCCGAACTGAACCAAGGTGAATATTATACGATCTACAACTTCACAAGACATTTGACTTTTTCTTTTCCGTATATACTTCAACTTATCTTTCTGAACCATCGGTCTTTCTTGAACTAGTTATAGTATGAACTTCTTTGGGGGTTGTGGAACTTTACTAAGAGAGAAAGGCCTTTTAAGACTAATACTTTAAAACGAACCTAATCTAGTTTCATGTAGTGTAAAAGTTAATGATAGTCGATCTGTTCTAAACTTTATTTTTAGTAATTGAGTGAACCTCTTCGTTATCTTCCTCCATCCGAGTAGAATCATCGCCTTAATAGTAGTACTTTCACTTAAGGGTGGTTCTCTGACATTAGGTACTAAGGGAGGCTAAGGTTCTTGAGTGTTAGAGAGAACTAAACAAACTTATATCTCCCTCTTTTATTCAGTGAAATATCCTGTTTACATATACAATGGATATCATTCACACTAGCTTGTTAGTCTTTTGATTTGAATGAGATCTTCGAAAAACTTGGTTATTGAAACGATTGTTTTAGAGAATAAAAGTTTAAGATGAGGTATAAGATAAGTAGAAAGGCAACCCACAATAAAACGTTAGATAATATGAAAAAGATGAAGAAGAATACATAAGTTAAAAATGTGACCTAATCATTCCACTCTTTTTTTTACAACGGTATTTCTATTATAAAAGATTCTTTTGGCAAACATCTTAATCGTCTAATATATAAGTAACAACGACGGTAAAAAGTAGTAGTAGTAATAAGAGTAAGGTATGAAGAGGTAGTCATACGTTATAGATTAATCTAATAACAGTGCGGGGCCCCAGGGAAAGCCAAATTCTCTATCGCCTTTTCGCAGACTTTAAAAAAAAAACTTTTGGACTGGGGTCTCATACAGTCTAGGCGGTGTTTATATCCTCTAGGTGATAAGTGTGTCTGTCTCAGAGGGGATATAAACGTGCCGCAACGTGTTCATGTTCTTATGTTGGTCCTATGTTGGTGTTGATCTACTTATATTTCTAGTGATATGTAAGTATGTAAGTGGTAAGTGTAGTGTCTAAATGTAAGTTCCAAATTTGTCTTTAGGTGTTTTTAGAAAACTTTTGACAAAGGATGTGTCTTTGAAAATAAGAAAATTTTTCCGATGGTGCTCCACAACATGTTAATAGCCCAATACCCCTTCCCCTCACAGCCAACACCCATTTCACCCTCTCTCTCATTTTCCTCTCTTTCTCTCTCTAGAAAGCAAGCCCTAGAGCTTGGAGAAGGTGGAGAAGAGCTTGGAGAAGTGGATTTTGGTGGCTTTGGTGGTCCTAGAAGCTCTCCAACAAGTAGGCTTTGGTGGAGCTTGGGCAAAGGTGAGTCCTTATGCAAAAATAAGTTTAGGGTTTTGGTTTAGACCTTAGATTTTTGACTTTTGATCTCTCTACAAGTGAGGAAATCCTCTAAGGACCATGACTCCATGAAAAATATGGATTTCTTGGACCCCTCTCATGGTGGATCACTAGGGCTCAAAGTAGATGCCCTAGGGATGGTTCTAAAAGCTTAGAAACCTTATTAGAGAGCTTCCCATGTGAATCTAAGCTATCTTTTGCTTAGGAATGAGATCAATCTCGGAGAAATGCAAAAATAACATGTTAGGGCATCCCAAAGAGGGGTTTTGCCCAAGTTGGGTTTTGATCTATTTTGATCATGTAGAAACCTAATTGAGGGTATTTTAAACGCATTGGAATGCTCGGTTCGACAATCCGACGAGTGTACGCAAAGTTATTAACAAAAACGTCATTTTTCGTACAGATAGCTGCAGCACGCGGACTAGGGCTTCAAAAATTTCAAGAAATTCACCGTAGCATCCTTGTGACCATCTAAGGTGGGTGGTGCATTCCAAGGACATCGAAAATTCCTTTATGTCTAAAGCGTCATATTTGAGCATATATATTTATATTGAGCATGTTGCATAGTAGGGTTAATTGTAAATTTTCCTTACATGATATGAGTTCTAATGCTTGAGAAATAGTAGTAAATGAATGAGAATTGGTAATCCTATGTATGCATGACAAGGGACAAGAACCTAGAAGGGTTAGTAAATAAATGTGACATGTTGACATAGATTTAGCAAGTGACATTGATGAGTCTAGAGGACTTAGAAAACAAGTGTGGCATCATTGACAAAGAACAAGAACAAGTAGTGACATTATGACATAAACACCTTAGAATTAAGGGTCATATGTACATGGTTCTCCTTGAAGTCAAGGAATGGATTGAACTTAAAATCCTTAAAGTTAAGGATTGATCGTACTCACCTAATAGTCCTTGCTCGAGGGCGGTAGCTCCCCCTCGGGCGATGTGCTCCGGAGTTGTCATCACTGGGTCGTAGCGGTTATCTCCCCAGAGGGCGGTCCCGTCGGGTTGTAGCGGTTATCTCCCCGACAATAGGGATTTGGGTTGGTGAGTTTGTGAGGGCGAAACCTACGGGCTAGCCATGAGATTGGGTAATGAAAAGTTAATCTTGCATTCATCATGAGCATTCTATCGAGCATAGTTTTATTTATTGTTCAGGCATATTAGCTGCATTTGTTAGTTGGTTATTATCTATTCTTTCTTCTATTATGCCTGATTAGACCTAGTGGGATAGTCGGCGTGGTTGGTTGCCGAACCCACTGGGAACTTTGTTGTAGTTCTCACCCCACTATTTCCACAGAGCCGGGACCGAGCGAGCCGGCAGATGATCGCGGTAAGGGCATCGCGCCCTAGGTAGAGACCGCCCGAGATGGATTTCATTTTGTAGTTGCACACCCTTTACTATCATCTTTTGTATTTGATGATTTTAGTATTATGAACTTGCTTTAATGAATGATGTAAAGAATATTTACTTTAAATGTCAAAAGTTATATTTTGGGAGAAATGAGATGTAATAAAAAAAAAAAAAAAAGAAATGATGCATGTATGTGATTTAAATTAGTCATATTACTTGTATATTGAATTGCTAATTCTTTCACCTTGGCTATTGCTTGCCCTCGTGCAAGCCATTGTGTATGCTTCCGCTTATGCAAATTGTACTCTATTGATACTAGTGTTGAGCCTTGGGCGGACAGGGGAAGCTCTGTCCGTTCGGCGTCTGTTTGACGCTCTCGAACCGGCCAAAAAGGATCGGGCTCGGGGTGTGACAGATATTATGGTATCAGAGCGTAAAAGAGCCAAAGGTGAAAGCATAGGATGGACCTAGAGACCCTTAGGAATGGAAAGACCTTAAGGATCTAGGGAAACGTGAGTGACGTTGAACAAGTTATAGCGAAGGCATGGATTGGGTTGATATAATTATGTCTCTAATGTGGTTAGGGACTAAACTTAAGTTGTTATTTGTTTTCTCTTCCTTGTGTTGTGATCGGCGGCCGATGACATGATGCTTGGGAAGGAAAATAAATGCACTTGTATGCTTTCGCCGGATTGGGTATAATCGAATATATTGTCTACGTAACTAATGTGAATTGCTTCGTTTCAGGAGGCAATGGCACCTCGACCTCGTGGACGACCGCGGACGAGGTCTATGACCGAGGAGCCAAATGCGGCTCCCATGCAACCCGGAGCAGGTGGCGACGGGGAGCTTCGGGAGCAGATGGCTGCGCTTATTGGCGTGGTGCGGCAGCTGGCGGAGTCCGTTCAGCGCCAAGGGGAGCAGATCCAGAAGCTCCATGAGGCTTTGGAGCGGCAACACGCGGCGGCGGCGGCGGCACCCGGGGAGGCCGTGCACCCTGTGCCTCCTGCAGTGGTGCCGAGTGCGGCCGAGGGTGTGGCCGCAGCGGCCGTGCCAGTTACGATGGTGCCGGCAGGATCGGGGACCTCAAATCCCGATAGTGCGGCGGAGGAGGCGGAGCGGGAGCGCACGTTGGCAGCTCTCATTCAGTTTCAGAAGTTCAACCCACCCACCTTCGAAGGTGGAGTGGTGGAGCCGACGATCGTGGAGTCATGGATCGACTCCATGGAGACACTCTTTGAGGATCTTAACACCTTGGAGAGGGACAAGGTGTACCTCGCCACACATTGCCTCGAGAAGGCGGCGAAGGTGTGGTGGAAGCGTGTTAGGCGGGATCGATCGCCCGATCTTCCGCCTATGATGTGGGAGGAGTTTCGGAGGGCGGTGTTTGCCAACTACTTTTCCGATACGGTGAAGCGAAAGTTGCAAGAGAAATTCCACAAGTTGCGACAGGGGGACCGCTCCGTGGCAGACTACGAGCAGGAGTTTTCTCACCTTATCGACTGCGTCCCGGAGGTTGTTCGTGATGACCGGGATAGGGCTGACTGGTTCTTACGAGGACTCCAGCCGAGGATTTACGAGAGGGTGCAAATCCTCAAGTTGACGACCTTTGCGAAGGTCTTTGACCGAGCCCTGTGGGCGGAGCACGGCAGCGCCCACATGCGAGAGGAGCGCGAGGCAATAGCGGAGTCAAGGGACAAGGGGAAGAAGCAGGCGGCGGGCGGTACCGGGGGCCGGTCAAATGCAAAGAAACCCCCTCGGTATCCCCGACAGCAGTCGAGGAGTGGCAGGCCGTTCCGTTGTGTTATTTGCGGCGGCGATCATCGACCGCCGGTATGCCCGCAGCGCGAGGGAAAGTGCTTCAGGTGCGGCCAGCCCGGGCACATGTCAAGGGAGTGCCCGAGCTGGGGTTCATCTGCGCCTACCTCGGCATCAGTTCCTTATACCCCGAGACAGCAGGCGGGGTTACCACCGGCTATGTCGGCTGGACGTTCATCTTCTTCGCGTCAGCTGGAGGCATCGAGGGCACCGAGTGGGCGGGTTTTTGCCACTCAGGTGCAGGAGGAGCCGATTCCTGTCCCCGACGACATCGTGGCAGGTATTATCTCGATCAGAGGCACCAGAGCTAGAGCTTTATTCGACACAGGTGCATCGCATTCATTCATAGATGCATCATTCGCTAGGACTCATGGCATTAAGATCGTGCACCATTATGACTATTGGACGGTAAATTCGGTCAAGCATACTTTTCATGTTCACGAAGAATGTGTAGCGTGCCCAGTGCAGATAGGTGACTGGGTCATGCCGATTGATCTATTGGTGTTGAACCGAATGTGGGGTTTCGACGTGATCTTGGGGACCAACTGGCTCTCCAAGTATTATGCCGTGATAGATTGCGAAAGTAAGGTGATCACGTTTCGCGAGCCTGATCGAGAGGAGCTAGTGTATCAGGCAGCTAAAAGCTCGCTTTTCGCGGCGACCGTGTCGGCGGCACGGGCGAGGAAAATGATAAAAGGTGGTTGTGTAGCCTATTTGGCGACAATGGTAGAAGCCCAAAGAGAACACCCGGATTTGGGAGGCATTCGGGTGGTATGCGAATTTCCGGATGTATTTCCGGCGGAGTTACCGGGATTGCCCCCGGACCGGGAGATCGAGTTCGTTATTGACTTGGTCCCGGGGGCGGCGCCAATCTCGAAGGCCCCGTATAGAATGGCACCGGCTGAGCTAAAAGAGCTTAAGGCGCAGTTGCAAGACTTGCTCGACAAAGGCTTTGTAAGGCCGAGTGTGTCACCTTGGGGAGCTCCGGTGCTATTCGTTAAGAAGAAGGACGGCACACTTCGACTCTGCGTGGATTACCGCGAGTTGAACAAGGTCACCGTGAAAAATAAGTACCCGCTGCCGAGGATTGATGATTTATTCGATCAGCTGCAGGGGTCAAGGGTATATTCAAAGATTGATCTTCAATCGGGGTATCATCAGCTGAAGATACGGCCCGAGGATGTGCACAAAACGGCGTACCGTACGCGGTATGGCCATTATGAGTTCACGGTGATGCCGTTTGGGCTTACTAACGCCCCGGCGGCGTTCATGGACTTAATGAATAGAGTCTTCCGTCCGCTATTGGACCGGTGCGTCGTGGTATTCATTGACGACGCATTGATATATTCTCGGACCGAGGAAGAACACGAGGAGCACTTGAGGACCGTGTTGGAAATACTCCGAAAAGAGAAGTTATATGCCAAGTTGAAGAAATGCGACTTTTGGCTATCGGAGGTCACTTTCCTTTTCATGTAATTTCGAGCGATGGTATCTCGGTGGATCCGGGAAAAGTGGAGGCAATTAAGGATTGGCCTCGCCCGACGAGTGTATCAGAGGTCCGCAGTTTCCTAGGGCTAGCGGGCTACTACCGGCGGTTCGTAGAGGGGTTTGCTAAAATAACTACTCCACTAACGCGCCTTACAGACAAAGGAGTGAAGTATGTTTGGAGCCCTGAATGTGAGCGAAGCTTCGAGGAGTTAAAGGAAAGGTTGACCACGACCCCGGTGCTTGCTCTACCGACGCCGGGGGAGACCTTTGTGGTATATAG
>NC_033637.1:9484577-9501604 GCF_001540865.1 Ananas comosus
ATGGAACTTGAGTAAAAGGACTCGATTTTATGCTTATGCGGGACAAACTTCACGGACTGGATTGTAACAAATCAAAGGAAAACAAAATTGAAATTGATTGAACTTCAGGGACCAAATTTGCTGTTAAACCTATGTTACAATAAGGTAAATTGCAACTTTGTTCGTTAACGTTATTTTGTTGTGCAACAGTTGCATTATGTTCTTCTCCGGGTCTGTCATCTTGTCAGTTTCGTGCAATTTAGTAGTACGTTAGCAGCAAGGTCTTTTTTGGCAAATTTGTACTTGAATCATTCCTTCGATGCCTTTGGATTGTCTGTTTGGAAACATACTTTCTTTGTAGTTTGAGAATGAAGAATCTTATGCCTGCTATGCCGTGGCACTTGGAATACCTGTGGCTACGAACCTGTCTTTGAACTGGGGATCAATTTGTGTCTATTTTGGTTTTTCTTTTAGAATAGTTCTTTTATGGCCAATTTGCATTAAAATTTATTCGTTTTGAGATTTTACAAAAGTAGGCCACCATTTTAAATTTTGCGGAGTTGATACAGATTTTCAAAAAACTGATCAAAATATTCTTATTTCTTTTTATCTCTTTTTTTTTTTTATTTTTTTCTCCCGTTCATTTCTTTTTATTCTCTCCGAAGAGGGCGGCGGAGGCAGAAGTGGTCCACCTTGCTTCTGCCCCGTGCGGCCACACCCACGCCTGCGCCTGCGCCTGCGCAGCCCTTGACCTCCTCGCCATTGACCCTGTCGAGGCCGTGCCATGACCACTTGTTTTTTCTCTTCAACCCTCCTTCACCGCCTCCGCAACAATGACGAGGACGACACCACGTCCTCTTCCTCTGCCTCCGCTCTCCATCTCCACTGCAGCAGATTTTTCACCCATCAAATCCACTTCTGGGAACCTGCTGTCCTCACCACTTCTACTGATGACGAAGAGGAAGCGCTTCTCAGCGCCGAGAAGCTCGCCGGTGAGGGAAGGGGCACGCGGCCCACCGCCCCTACTTAGGGTCGGTGACGAGCGAGGTGGAGATGGAGGAGTGCGCAATGACGCTGGAGTAGAGGTGAAGTATTTCTAATCAAGTACTTTTGTTTACTTAAAATAAAAAAAAATTAACTAAAAGTCAAAAATTAGAGAATAAAGAAGAATGACAAGAGAAGAAGGAAGAAGAAAATGAAGTTGTACTGCTTTAGAAGAACTTTGCGCTATTATAGATGTAATTAAGTTGTACTCTTTGAGCTATAAATTGCACCCTTTAAGATGAAAGTTACACTAAATAAAAATTATACTCTTTGGGAGATGTACACTGTTTTTCCTCCTCCTCCTCCTCCTTTCCCTCCGCTTCCTCATGCTTCTTCTACGCCCAACTTCTCTCCGCCCTCCATTTTTATCTCCATTGCTCCTCATGCTTCTTCTACGCCCAACTTCTCTCCGCCCTCCATTTTCACCTTCACTGCAATATCTCTAATCAAACATTTTTGTTTACTAAAATAAAAAAAAAAATTAAAGGCCAAAACTAGAGAATAAGAAAGAAGAACTAGAGAAGAAAGTGATAGAAAATCACGATATGTAAAATAAATAGAAAATAAATACATACCAAAAATCCAGGATCAAAAATAAAAATACGATAACTCACAGAGCGCCATAGAGAAGAGATTCTTGATTAATCTTGCGGAAGCTGGAAGTCCGGCTACGATCTGAAAGTCACGAACCGAACTTGGGTGATTTGGTTTCTCCCCCTATCTTAGGCACTCTGCCGTATGGTGTGGAACCTATGGTAATTCTTCACCAGAATGCGTATGAGAAGGTGGCAAGACCAATACCCCTTTATATAGAGCCGAAATCGACTTCCCATCAAAGTCTGATTAGGGATAAAATATACCATATCAAGTAGTTCTATATCTGTTAGGATTGACCTTTATCTATAGAAATCCAGATTTGAATATAATTAATTGCGCCACAATATATGGAAATCCTAACAATCTCCCACTTGGCTCATATTAATCATATTCCATGAATGGATTTTCTATACTCCAAACTTTATTGCGTATTATTGGANGCCACAATATATGGAAATCCTAACAATCTCCCACTTGGCTCATATTAATCATATTCCATGAATGGATTTTCTATACTCCAAACTTTATTGCGTATTATTGGAAACTTTATAGTCAAATACCTTAGAACTCACTTGATCTTTAGCTCAAACTAAAAGACTATAATGATAGGAACTATGGCGGTCCACCTCTTCATAACGAAATTTTCCTTCCATAATTACCGTATCATCTTCACCTCCTAGCTGAGTACTTTATATGGCATAACTTTATGAATGAACTTAAACTGTATGTTCATTCGTTAATAGGCGAAGCTTCATGCCTATTAAATGGTCCAATACAGCTACATTAAACTTTAACTTTATTGAAAGAAAATAAGTATTACAATTTTATATATCGAAAGAATTAATCAAACCCATACTTTTAATACGATCTGTATATGATCCAGGTGCCGGCCCCTTGGTCATTGGGTTTGCAATCATACACTTGGTACTGATGTATTCAATTGTAACATAACCTTCATATATCTTCTCTCTCATAACAAGATATTTGGCGTCAAGTGTTTACACCCTACTGTAATCTTATTGTTATTGGCAAAGAAAATCGCAGCTGAACTATCACAAAAAATCTTTATTGGATAAACACCGGAGTCCACAATTCTTAAGTCTGTGATAAAATTCCTAAGCCAAAAAACCTGTGATGTGGTATCGTAACATGCAATATGATCGAAAGTTCTTTTCAAATACCTCATAACCTTTTAGCAGCCTTCCAATGCTCCATACATGGATTACTTTGATACCTGCCAAGTAATCCAACAGCAAAAGCAATATCCGGACGTGTGCACATCTGTGCATACATAAGACTACCAACTGCAGAGGCATAGGGTATGCTTTCCATCTGTTCAATTTTTAATTGGTTCTTGGGACACTGAAAAGCATTAAGCTTATCCTCTTTCTGGACAGGAGCAACACTGAGCTTACAATTATGCATTTCAAAATTTTTCAAAACTTTCTTTATGTAGGCCTTTTGGGATAGACTGAGTAAACCTTTATGTCTATCTCTTTTGATTTCAATACCAAGAACATATGAGGCCTCACCTAAGTCTTTTATTTCAAAATTTTGAAAAAGAAATTCTTTAGTGTTATGCAATAGCCCAAAATCATTACTGGCAAGCAAAATATCATCAACATAAAGGACTAAGAAAATTATTCTACTCCCACTGACCTTTAGATAAACACATTGATCAACAATATTTTCCTTAAAATCAAAGGTTAAAATAGTTTGTTTAAATTTTAAATACCATTGTCGGGAGGCCTGCTTTAGTCCATATATTGATTTCTTTAATTTGCATACCAAATGCTCCTTTCCCTTTTGCAAGAATCCTTCAGGTTGATTCATATACACCTCTTCATAGAGATCCCTATTTAAAAAAGCAGTTTTGACATCCATCTGATGTAGCTCGAGATCAAAATGAGCAACCAGAGCCATAATAATACGGAAAGATTCCTTTCTAGATACTGGAGAGAAAGTCTCTTTATAGTCAATGCCTTCTTTCTGAGTAAATTCTTTTGCCACAAGACGGGCCTTGTATCTCTCTATGTTACCTTTGGAGTCCCATTTGATTTTATAAACCCATTTGCATCCTACAGGTTTAACTCCAATAGGTAACTCAACAAGATCCTATACCTTATTGTGGTTCATGAATTCAATCTCATCCTTCATGGCATTGTACCATTCCGTATAATTATTACTATTTATGGCTTCGGAAAAACTAAGAGGATCATCTAAACTCTGACCATTCTCATAAAGATAGACAATATAATCACTGGATATAGCCGGTCTTCTCTGTCTTGAGGATCTTCTTAAATCTATCTGATTATTCACATGTATATCTTGATGTGGATTATTCACTTGTACATCTTGATGTGAATTATCAATGATAGGTTCACAATCATTTTGTGGTTCCAAAACGACTTGTTGTTCTACTGGAATAGAAACCCTCAAATCGTGAAAGATAATAGTGGGTCTGTCATGTACAGAATCCGAATGCTCTTGAATTTCCTCAAATTCAATGAATCGAGGTTCAGAGCTCCCACTAATTGCACTATCCTCAATAAACCGAGCTGTTTTAGTTTCTACAATCTTTATAGAAAGTGATGGACAGTAAAACTTATACCCCTTAGATCTTTCTGAATAACCAATAAAATATCCTGATATAGTTCTAGGATCCAATTTCTTTATTTGTGGATCATACACTTTGGCCTCAGCTTGACAACCCTATGTATGAAAATGTCTTAAGCTAGGTTTCCTACCTGTCCAAAGCTCAAAAGGAGTCTTAGTGACAGCCTTAGTAGGGACCCGATTAAGAATATACAGGTAGTTTTGAGTGCCTCACTCCACAATGATATCGAAGCGTAGAATTACTGATCATACTCCTGAGCATATCAATTAATGTGCGGTTCTTTCTTTCAGCAACACCATTCTTATCAGCTGTTCCTGGCATGGTGTACTGTGGAACAATTCCGAACTGCTCCAAAAACTTAGCAAAAGGCCCAGGGATTTGGCCTTTATCTGTTTGTCTACCAAAATATTCACCACCCCTATCTGATCTGACTACTTTTATCCTTTTCTCGAGTTGATTCTCTACTTCAGCCTTATATGCCTTAAAGGCATCTAATGCTTCAGATTTTTCTTTAAGCAAGTAGAGATAGCCATATCGAGAGTAGTCATCAGTAAATGTGATAAAATATTTATGGCCAATAATTGAAATAGGAAGAGGTCCGCATATATCAGTATGAATCAATTCTAATATTCCATCACATCTTTTAGCACCATTAGAAGAAGTTTTGGTCTGCTTTTCCTTTATGCAGTCCACACATATTCCAAAGTCAGAGAAGTCCAAATCATCTAAGATGTTTTCTCTAATTAATCTTTGGATTCTCTGTTTTGAGATGTGTCCTAACCTCTTATGCCACAACATGGATGACCTTTCATTATTAATGCCACGTTTTGATCTAACATTTTCGTGCATGGTAAGAAGGATTTCACTAAATGAATCATCTAAAAATACTTTATTATTTTCCAAAACACCAGAGCCAACTATCTGAGATTTATAGGATAAAGAAAAACTTTATTATTAAAACTAAAACTATATCCCAATCCAACAAGTTTCGAAATAGAAATTAAATTCTTTAGAAAAATTTGGAACATAAAATGTATCAACTAAATCCAAAATGTGACTAGTAGAAAGAACTAATCTAAATATTCCTACAAATTCTACTTTAGTTGATTTCCTTCAGCTGTATAGATAGTCGCTTCATCTTTACTGGGTTTTCTTCGATTCTGAAATTCCTGTACGGAATTCACCACGTGGTATGTGGCACCAGAGTCAATCCACCAAGTATTAGACGGAACTGAAACTAAATGCAACTCATGCATCAAAACCAGAAATTTACCTTTCTTCTGGAGCCATATCTGATACTTTTGGTAGTCCTTTATATGACCCTTTTTCTTACAAAAGAAGCACTTAGGAGTTCAATTACTTAATTGGCCTTGTGAACCAGATGGAACTTCCTTGTTCTTTCTTTTTGAGTCATACTTGCCCTTGCCTTTCTTAGCACGCTTTATTTGTCTCTTCTGAGAAACAAAGTTGACTGCATTTTGTTTCTCTTGTATTAATCTGCCTTCCTCTTGCACACACATGGTCAGCAATTCATTAATTGACCATTTATCTTTATGTGTTATAAGAGATTCGAAATGGTCTGTATTCAGATGGCAAAGAGTTCAAAATAAAGTGCACTAAGAATGAATCAGAGATGGTTACTTCAAGTGCGGTGAGTTGCGCTGCAATATCTCGCATTTCCATAATATGCTTGCGAATCGAGCCATTTCCGGAGTACTTCATGGAAGACAGTTTATTCATTAAGGTGCTCGCCAAGGCTTTATCGGAGCTGACAAACTGCTCCTCAATAGCCTTTAGATAATCCTTGGCTTTATTACATTCTGGGATTGATCCCCTAATGCTTTTTGATACCCTTGACTTTATGAGCATCAAACTTAAGCGGTTAGATCGCTTTCACTTTTCCTGCGCGGATTCCTGCTGTGGAGTCGTTGGCCCCACTACCTTAGGCGGTTGCTCAGCGCGCAGAGCCAAATCTAAATCCATGTAGCCCAAAATAAACATTATCTGTTTTTTCCACTTCGAATAATTAGAACCATTACGTATAGGAACAGATTCACCAATAGGAACAGAAAATGGAGTCATAGCTACAAAAAAAAATGCACGTTTTATCAATACCACATCAAAATTACCACACCAAAAATAGAAAAATACACTTTATATGACATCACAACCCCTTCTTTGGGAGCAGAGTTATGAGCATAAGTATTTTTCGTTCCTTATGCATATACTTTATATGACATTACAACCCCTCCTTTGGGAGCAGAGTTATGAGCATAAACATGCAATCATTCCTTATGCATATACTTTATATGACATCACAACCTCTCCTTTAGGAGCAGAGTTCTGAGCATAAACATGCAATCATTCCTTATGCATATACTTTATATGACATCACAACCCTTCCTTTGGGAGCAGAGTTATGAGCATAAATATGCAATCTCTTTATCAGAGACTAATTTAAACCTTTTTGTAGGTCTTGATAATTTCAAATTTCTCATATGAAAAAATCGTCAGCTTTGGCCAGACAAATTTCTCCAAACGAGTTATAAAAGAATTACCATCCTACACCACCCATGTACCTTCATGTCTAGACCTTCTTTGGGAGCAGACTAAACATAATATTATGGTGCAATTTCGCATGCACCTCTTTAAAGCAATTAATTTATCTTTTCTTCCGGTCGGGGCCGCTTTGGCTTGCACCCGAATAGTTGAAGCAGTAAATTAATCTGACTTAGTGCTGCATGATTAACATGAAAATTATCCGGAAGCGCTACTTTAAAGTAAATTAAATTATTATTTCTTTTAATTAGAACCGCTTTGGCTTGCACCTAACCAATCGAAATAATAAATTAATTTAACTCAGCGCCGAACATTAAATAATCGAAAACACTTATGATTATTTAATTTTCATGTTCATCCGGTCAAAATAAGAATATAGATGCGATAATTTAAAACATGACATCAATCAAATTTAAACTTTATATATTCTAATTTGACCACAAATATAATATAAATAGATTTATGACAAATCACTACAACAAAATTACTTTTTAGCGGCGATTATTTTTTAAATTAGCGACAATTACAATTGCCGCTAAAATATTTTGTGGCAATTTTAACAATTGCCGCTATTGGTAGGATCGTTAAAAGTTTTAGCGGCATTTATTCCGGCGGTTAATAAAAATCCAAATAAATGCCGCTAAATATTATACAATAACGACTATTATAAATGCCGCTAAATAGTATGCAATAACAACTATTATAAATGCCGCTAAATAATATACAATAACAACTATTATAAATGCCGCTACAATTAATTATAATTGCCGCAAAAAACATACTAAATGATTGATTAATAAAGCTTATAGCGGCAATTAGTTAATATTAAAATACTTGATTCACAAAAAAGTACTCCAATGAATTGAAATATTTAAAAAATAGTCATAACCAAAGAGCATTAATAATTTATAACAAATAATTACTCTCCAATTACAATCCCAATATTCAAATTAAATTTCGGATAAAGTTCCACAACAAAAGACATTGTTTGATTTTAGCCAAACAATAACAAATTCTAAATGATACTAAATACCAAAAATCTAATCTAAGTCCTTAAGCCCCATTGTGCCACTTCGGAAATCCACTCAAGTCGATGATAAGGCCGAAGGAACCTGCTTGAAAGTAACATGTATAATTAATAGTAAAAATAAGCAATTTAGTAATAAATAAACATGGATTACAAAGATAATCATTTATAAAGTTGAACAAGAATGATAAAATTGAAGAAAGAATTTAGCAAAATCAATAGCATCAAAAGTTTGCAATAGTATATATAATCAAGCAAAGTCAAATCACCCTCTTTCATGACATTATAATACCTAACCTAAAATTTAATCCAGTTATTAGCTATGAAATATTTCAATCTGTCAAATAAACAACTAAAACAAATCTAGATATCTTATTAGATTGAAGGAAAAGGACAATTACAATATGTTACGTAATTATCAAAATCAAAAGTTCTCATTAAAAGGAAGCCATTTAGAAATGCCTGAAGAAAAATTCCACAGATAAATAAAAATAGCACCAAGATGAAACCTAACAAACAGGACACTGTAGAATAACAAATATTTAATTGTAATTTAATCAATAGGCGACATGGTAAATTATGCCATTATGTTATAGCTATTGCAAATGCATCCTATGCATCCTGATCTTTGTATATGCAATTTAATAACTTGAAACTATAATATAAAAGAAGAGACCATGTATCAATGTAATAAGGTTTCAGATGCAACTACTCTAATAAAACATGAAGATGTCAATATAGAGTCATGACAATAGCAATCAAGTAATTATTATCAAATTGCAAGCATCAAAATTCTATTTAAATACAGTAGTACCTTTCGAATATCGGTGCAAGATATAATCTCAATTGGTTTCTGGTGTGTTTTCTGTAAACCTCTAGCCACAAGCCATTCGTAGTTGTAGGAAAAAGTTTACTACCGTCAGTGGCATGATTCGGTTTCAATTTACCAGCAAAAAATTTGAAATAAATAGCCATGCTTGTATGCTTGAGAATATGTTAATGTGCGCCGAGTCATTTATCCGAAAGCTCAGAAACGTTTAATATGTTCTCAATGAAGAAGTTAGAGGTAATTTGTTCATCACATGGACGTTGTGAGACACTGCCAGCATATGAGCTGCAGTTTTGTTACGCTACAGACTGTGGCTGCATAAATGGTATTATATTATTATTTATAAACATTCCCATTTGATATGTGTATTATTATATTATTATTTTCCAGAAGTGGTTTGTTTGCTTAGTCTTTATACAGACTTCAGACCTGTAGGTTATAGGCTGATAGTACCTGTATAAAAAATTTTAAATTCTACCATATCAGTGATCACAGGCATTGCAACAAAAGCTTCTTCTGAGAATGACCAAAGCACAATAGAATTTCAGTAGACTAGGGAAAGTAAACGTAATTCAGGTCCTCATTACTATATTTCAAAGGTATGACTATGCAGAGTTCAATAAGATGAACATTGAAGAACTACATACGCACTGAAAGCTTATTTAAAATAGTCCATACTGACAGAATTGTTTCTTCAAAGATATACCACCTAGAACGCAACAAAATCTCTATTACAGCATAAAGTAACACATTACATGTATTTAACAGGACTTGGTATCTAAAAGTTCATCATACATAACGAAAAGTATCCAGAATTGTAAACTCACTAGAATCCACAATGATTCTTCAAGCCAAATGCATGTTCCAAGCCAAACACAGTAATGATCAAACTGAAGGACGCATTTATCAGAGTCATGGCAATGCTTAGAGTGTGGAGGCTGTAAAGAGATGCAAAATGTAAGTTCTGCTTCAGAAATATGTACAAAAGGAAATACAGCCCTGAGAATATAAGATTGTAACTAGAGTGAGGAACATGAACAAATGATGAAACCATTCCCAAAATAAATATATTGTAAACAGGAGGTTGTTTTTTCTTAGTCTACTAGAAAAAGGATGAGTACAAAAACAAAACTAAGTGAATTAATATTTTTCGATAGTCGCAACTACAGGAATTCACCCAACTGCATACTCAGAGAAGCTACTGATTCCTGTAATGTTAAATTTTTTAAATGTTTTTTTGGGCACTCAACGGGACTGTAAAGCAATTAAGCAAACATTAGAGAACAAGAAGATAACTTATAGAACAATTCTACTTAATATATAGAAGAATAAATGGTCCTGAGATCAAACTTATAGAACATTTCTACAGAATCTATGGAAGAATAAACAGTGCTTTCATTAGTAAAATTGCACAATGGTGCCAGAGGCATCTAGTCACAACCAATGTAAATAGTATTGCTTGATAAGTCAGAACTTAAAGATTCAAGTCTTGTTGTCAAAAACAGAGTGCCTCTTGACATGCTGTCAATGAGGATGGGCTTTTCCTGTAACTTCTAGAGTCAGTATCAGATTAGGAACTTCATTTTGGAGCACATTCACAGAAGAGCTGACAGACCAACATGCCACCTGCTAGTAATTGAATAATTCGTTGCTATATACAACGTATTTAGGCCCGCAAGAAAGTACTGATAAGTACTCAAGAAAGTGAGCAATGTGTATGCTTTTGAAAGGTTTCAAATACTCATGGACACAATCCCACGGTAGATAGCCAATGATTTGATCCCTCAAATAGACATACCACACAAGTGAAAGTGCATATTACAACCTACAAGCTATATAGGACTAACACATCAAACAATAACTTAAGAATCATAAGAAACATAGATGCCCTAGGAGAACGACACTAAGAACATTCGCATCTATCAAAATAAAAAATTATCCAATAGCTTTCAAAAAAGATAGAATTAATAGCAAAACCTGCTAAAAATATAGTCCCTATAAAACCATAAGAGAAAATTAATTTGTTAAATCAAAATGATGGGAAAAAAAATCAAGATATAGCAACCAAATATGATCAAAATTTACCTGAATGACATTGCAGTAAGGGCAAGTCCAGTCCCTGCCAAGGGGGAAAAGGTTAAATGATCAAATTTTGAATTTTAGACTTCATAATACAATGTGCCACAGAATAGCAGATACTAGTAGGAATCCTAAAAAACAAGAAGGATAATGAAACTAAGAAAGCTATCATTATATCAAGCTTTTTCACATACAAAATTTTAAGTGTTTTTTTTTTTGAGAGAAAAATAGCATGCTACCCGCTTCGTTTATTTCATTTAGAAATAAACTTAGCTGGAAATGTGAATCAACTAGGATTCGAACTTGAGTCTCGGGTACCAACCACCAAGCCCTTTGCCACTTGCTCTAGGGATGATCGGTCAAAATTTTAAGTGTTAAGACCTACTTTGCAATGACAACAAAGTACGAAGAAGACGTACTTTGTTGATGACAACAACCGTAAGCAATATACATTGACAAGAATATAACTTCTTAGAAGTAAGGAGAAGTCCTTTCAGATAATAATAATGTTTCTGTAGTGGAAAGGATATCCCTCTGCCTCTCTGAGCAATCGTGCATTGTCAAGTACACAATATAATATGAACACCAAGACACATTATGCATGGACACTCCAGTGATACCATTAACTCGTACGAGATATCATTTAAAGAAACAAAATGATATCTCGTACTGGCAAAACAAGGTTTACTATTTTTAGAAAATGTGGTGAATAGCAACACAAACCGGTATATTCAGCAAGTGTAGAGAGAGCAATTGTGCTTGTTTTAAATCCTTCTCTGTTGCAAATATACTTCAGCCTGCCACAATCAGTAATAATGGATGAATACATGCAAAAAGAGAAAGTAGATAAAAGGCATAATTCGTGAAAGCTGAATGAATAATAAGAAAGAGGAAAATAAAGAGTGTACTTCATTCCGAATGTCCTCGTAAATACTTGTTTGCAACAGGAGTAACTGTTGGCTGTGCAAACATATGTACCCTGTAAAGTTTATTAGTAATCCTTGTAAGTTGACGGAAGGAGTTAAGTAGCTTTAGCGGTGCATTCAATTATTAATGGTTTTCATCAGCCCTAAGTAAAGGTCAGAACTGACAGCTAAATTTGTAAGTTAAAGTGCTCACTTTGCTACTTGGCGTAGCTGCCTCAAAGCTGGTGCATTGCTGTAGCTGCTGGACTGCACCTTGGTGCTGCGAATTTCTTGCTCCACAAGGAAATCCAGGGCAAGATAAGGCTAGGAGGCGATCCACGAGTAATCTTTGACTTCTATACTATAAGAAAAATCTATTGCTTATCACGAAATTCCATCACAATTGAGAAATAGAGGTCAAGAATTCAGCTTCGACGTAAAAACTGTTTTTCGGTTTTCGACCTCAATGAAAACTGAAGTTCTCACTCATGTTACCTCCAAATTGGTCCAAATAAGATTCTAACCACAAGAGGATGAAGTCAAGATCACTCTCAATCCTTCAAAAGCTCACTTCCTAAAAGAAATTCAAACGGATTTTATCAAAATACAAAACTAATCCAATTCAGCGCAGAAAAAATCAGCATTGCACCATCTACGGTCAACTTTAAAATTAGAGTTATTTAGCTGCAAATTTTAGCTCAAAGAAGGTATGGACCACATCCTAGCATCCCCAACTCTAGTTATGAATCATCAATTTTGAAGTTGGAGTAGGAAAACCCATCGAATTTAGCTCTTAAATCTCCTACTCAATGCTGTCAGCCTGCAGCAACATTCAAGGTCCAAATAAAAATCTTATTGAACGTAACCTGAGAAAAAAAAAGAAAAAAAGATATACCTAGTAGCATCAATATTCATGTGATCAAATGAACCATTGAACGTAACCTGAGAAAGTTAAAAATTCACTACAAAATCACGTAACTGTACCATAAGAACCATATCAGTTAGAAGTTACATGCAATTCCTAAATTACAGAAAGCTAAACGAAGGTAGTTTATCAATGAGTAAAGTGTCGATCAATTAATGAGCATTCACACTATATAACAAAAGCTCATAGTTGTTGTGTTCTTAAGACATAGGCATGAGATAATACACTTATAAAACCGTGTAGGCGACTCTAATAAATACATACCGACAGTGAATGATTTGTTACTAGTATGCCTTTCTCTACTTCAGTCCTCAAACCATGAAGAAAATTATTTGTGGAAAAGCTGCTGCCATAAGGAGAAATTTTTTTAAAAAATGATGTTAAAATTTAGATCTCCATAAAGTTGTTTAAGCTATTACTAAATATTTAGATAGGCTATATATGTACTTTTTTATGCAAGAAATTCTAAAATCTAAAGATCCTAACAATGTAGATTTTGCCTATGGACTTTTAAGTGACACATGTACAGAAATAATCGAGAAAGTTTTATTGCAACAATTCCAAAAATCAAAGGCATCATGAAGCATCTAACCTAATCAACCTAATCAATGTAGGAAATTGTGGTTTTCCAGAAAAACTACCATCTCAAATTAGAATTGTTCAAACATACGTTATCTCTTTGCCAGGATTAAATAAGTGCTTGTTCTCTTAATAATTCCAATGTGTTCTAAAGTCCCCCTCAAACAGAGTTACTCATGAGCATTCAAATGGAAATAGATTAGCATAGAGTGAATAAACTGGAAATTATCATTCGAAATTGGCATAGGCTCTATTATGAATGTGTAATGTTTATACTACATTTCTACAATGCTTTTAGCACATGTTGTAATTAATCATATAAAACCAAAATCATATAAAACAGTAGTTATAACCAAAATCATATAAAACAGTGTTGGGGGAGGTAAAATTTAGATCAAAAAATCAATTAAATTAGAGGGGTTAAAAGGGGAAAGGAGGGATGCGTACCTGATGCGACGGATCTCCTCTAAGAACTGGAGATCGTAGACCTTGTCAGCGACGGCGAAGTGGACGACGCCGGCGATGTGGTGGCGCTCGATTGAGGTGGTCGACGGCGACGTTGCGCCGGTGCACACAGGGCCGAGAAGATCAGGGCGAATGCGAGGGCGATTTGGGACTGGGATCGGAGCTTGGAGAAGACGCGGAGGAAGAGGGAGGAGGGGATGAGTAGAGGTGAAGGAGAGAGTGAGAGCTCGAGCTCACGCTGAGGGGGAGAGCTCGAGCTCGGAGAGGAGGGGGTGAGGGAGAGAAAGGGTCGATCGACGCAAGGGAGAGGTGCGGGAGGAGTGGGATTGGGTTGGGTTCGAGTAGGGTAAGGGTAAGGGTTAGGGTTAGGCTTGTATTAGAGCTATAATATTAGTAGTTTTAAGACTACATATTTGAAAATAATTGCCGCTAAAGTGTAATAAAATAATAGTAATAGCGGCCGTTCAATAATTGCCACTATTAAATTGCCACTAAAAGGCATTTTTGTTGTAGTGCACCATGCCGCTCACGTGTGAATCTGTATCCCCAAAAACAACATGGAGGTGAGAACTATTGTCCATAGTTTTCAGTAGGTATGGCCACCTAAAGGAAAAGCTCGACCCACCAGGCCCGAAGGAGGCACTGCAACATGTTAGTCCAACAAGTATCCACAGATATATATATTTCATCAAATATTTTATGCAACTAACATTTATCACGCTCATGCCTCGCAACATATAACAATGTAAATCATGCAGCTATGCAACTCAACATGCAATATGCTAAGTAGATCGACTGATTCTACTTTCCATCCTGCTATTCATAGCTTATCTAATTGAGATCTAAGGTTTCCTCTATCTTAGATTCATGTCATTCACAATTCTACTCATAAGGTTTTATTTACCTTTATCAAGCTATCCACTCGATTCAGTCTTGAGTCAATCATCCGCGGAATACCGCATAAAGCCAGGCTCGAGGTGAAGGACGTCTCACATGCACCTCAGCCTTAAATCCACTCAACTGGGATGCCAATCCACTCTGCTGGGATTCATCCATAGCTCACGAGAATGTCACCCAATCTCACTGGCTAACCAAAAGGTTGAGCCCCGACTCACTTTGAAAATCTCATAGGTGAGGAGAATCTGCACTTGCACACCGAGACCGTCTGCGGGATAACTACGTCTGCCCCTAGTGTGAAGTACTCCGGAGACCACTGCTTCGGTAGAGCGACCACCGACAAGCGAAAACAGACTATGTGAGTATGATCCAATCCTCTCACTCGAGGATACCCTGTCTACCAGGGTTAACAACGACACGGGAAATCCACTAATCCCAACAATAATGTCACAAATGTCTCTACTACACTAGTTTCACATTGCACATATCCACGACTCGGAAAATCATCTATCCCTATGTTCATGTCATAGTGTCTCTACTACACTAGTCCAAATGCCACTTGATTTACTTGACAATCTACTAGTCCACATCGAGTATCATAGTTTTCATGTTCTTATTTTCCAGTGTCGAACTCTCTAATCAACCTAGAGTTATCGACCAAAGTTCAACATGCATATATCAATTAACATAATCCACAATATGTCAATCCACAATATGTCAACATGTATATGTTTTTGTCATCCAATGGTAGTTAAGCATCTTATGCATTCCTATAGTATCATTTTCATGCATTCATATAACCTCTATGACATGCATTCATATAACATCTCATGCATTCCTATAGTATCATTTTCATGCATGCATATAACCTCTATGACATGCATTCATATAACATCTCATGCATTCCTATAGTATCATTTCATGCATTCATATAACCTCTATGACATGCATTCATATAATATCTCATGCATTCCTATAGTATCATGGTAGTCTAACATAACATTCATCTCATGTATTCTTCTAGCATTTCATGCCTTTACATGTTTAACAATTAACTACCATTTTATGCATCAATAATAAATATCACTTCGCTTCGACATGGAAGCGAGCTAAACATTTCGGTGAGTACAACCCACCTCGCAACGCTCTCCGACTGCTTGTCGACACTTGCAATTGGCCTCCCGCGGCACTCGTCGTCCGGTTCGGCCCGATCTTGTAAATAATCACCAACCGTGCGTCAATCTGCAGCCTCGGGTTTTAAAGGGCTTCATCTAGATGCCGCGATGCTACGAATCCGTTTTCATGATTTTTGGACGCCGCCTCGGCCCTCTAGGCGGAAACGAAGCCAAACGGTCCTTTTTCCCAATATCTTCGCGTAGCCTCGACGGATTGCCGAACCGTCTTCGCCAACGCGTCAGAATACCTAGCAATTAGGTTTACATGGGTCCAATTTAGATCAAACCCCTACATTTACAAGAATCCCTCTTCTAGCCCTAGCATACAATTAACCTCCAAATATTCCAAAATTAAATGGAGCGATATGCTAGAAACACTCTAGAGACTACTAGAACACTAAGCATTAAGGATTAAACCAAATTCTAAACACTTACCGAAATTACGAACACTGAGTCGAAAGCACACCGCTCAACCGGACGCACGAAGACTCGAACCGTTGCTTCCAACGCGTTCACAAGCTCGCTCTCTGTCAACGCTGTGAATTTGAGAAAGAGATCTAGAGAGATGAGAGAGATGTTTAGAGAGAGAAAGGAAAGGTTTCTCTCTCCCTCTATGTGTGCGTGTGTATGGTGGTGCTGGTGGTGCTCGGCTGAAGGAGAAGAAGAAGACAAGTTCTCCTGTTATAATTAACACCCTCAAAACATTATTCACCCTAGCAGTTTAGTAGCTCAGAATCTGTTCCTCTTCGCCGGAGCCCTTCTGAATGTCTGTTTTCTCTCAAGTTTGACAGTCAGGCTCGGTTTTACTTAATAAGAAATAAAATATCTTAACTTTCTAGTTTGGACCATTTTTGGTCACCGCCCTACCGAACTGTAATCTCTAGCAGATAGCAGTCGGGTTTTATTTTTTACTTTCCGGGTGTCAGAATGATATGAAACTTTAAATCTAGCCTCATAAAAATAATCCTGACATATTCCCAGATTTTCATAACTTTCTGACACTGTGAATTTTCTGCTAAAAATATCAGCCCCGTTTCTCACAGAAAATTCTAAATCTCCTGTTTTCAATCCGATTTCAGCACGAGTCATTCCAGACTTACATTTTACTTCTCTAAGTCCAATAAAAATAGTATCTTCCACTATTTTTATTACACTTAATTTTATATTACAATCTAGTACATTACATTATTAGTAATCAAGGAGTAGATCCAAGGGCTAGAAACTCAAAAGCACCAAGGGGTTGGTGCTTTTGAGAGTATTCTAGCTCAATTCTCTCTCTCTCTCTCTCTCTCTCTCTCTCTCTCTCTCTCTCTCTCTCTATATATATATATATATATATATATATATATA